>NC_056728.1:60851766-61151766 GCF_019279795.1 Protopterus annectens | reverse complement strand
TTTTAGTGGATTGCTAACTGTGTCATCTTTTGATATGATGTGGCAAACCTTATTCTGCTGAATGCTGCCCTCAAAGGCTGCTCCAGAAGAGGGTATGACTGCTTCCATTGCTAGCTTTAGCAACATTTTGTTCCTGATGTTTGTTTTTCAGGAACTGGTTCATGCCTTTACTAAATATTATTGCTTAAACTGGGGTTACAGATGTAGAGCTTTTTTTGGTACTTAACCCCACCCCCAGTTCCCTACATCTGCCGAGCTTACCCCAGTGGTTCCTCTACCTTCACCCAATTGTCCACTCTGTTCTGTTGTGGATGAGAGCCAGGAATCCCTTGACGAGAAAGAGAGTTCATTGATGTGTATTCCTGCCTAGGGAACCTAATCAACTGATTCCTTCCCCCTCTCTGCCAAGAGTTGTGTAGTAGGGCACAAACAGGCCTTTTTCCCAGACTAGTGGAGCAGCTTACTCTCTCTTGTGGAGTGATCACTGCAGCAATTCCCTTGAGCTCCACATGATGGCTGTCTGCTTGACATCTGTGCATGCAGCAAGCAGTGTGCTGTCTACAAGCTCACATCCATGGGTTGAACACCCAGTGCTCTCGCTGGATGTCATCCTAGCAGCAAGACAGAGCTTCTTCCTCTCCTGTCCCAAATGGATGGGCAAACAAATAACCAGTCATGCCACTGATTGACCACTGGTTATCAGTGTCACAGCCAGCTCTTCACCCCCCCCTCCTCTGCTTTGTGGGACCAGGCCTCATATGGCATTTGTCTGCTTCAGGGCTCAACCTTCTGAACTTTTGCCTCTTAATCTTTTTTAGATTCTGCTATCTTAAGAGTTGTACATAGTTTAGGATTCTTCCCATTCATATAAATTTCATTCCAAGACACTCCAACAAAGGTGCCCATTGTCAGATATCACAGATGCATTACTAGTGTATAATTTGATCCTTGAAGAGACTTTTCTTGGTTTGCCCAGATTATCCTTCTTCCACCCATCTGTGTTTGGATGCCCTGCAGTTGCTGTAAAGTTATGTCTGAGTTGGGCAAGTGTATAGTTCCTTATCCTTATGCATTTTAGGTCCCAGTCTTCCCTGATTAGCTTGACGTTGCGGGAAATGTGCTCATAGTGGTTGTCTGGCAGTCTTAGACTTGGTCCAAACTCTCCTTTTGCAATGTGACATCCCAGTGGCTGCTTTTGAATATGGGGAATTCAGAGACAAAGTGAGAGGAATGGAGCATGCTTCACTTGTAAGATATGAAGGAGAGGGATTCTTTCATGAGTTAGCTGATACGGGAAAACCTCTGTTTATTTTTTCTTCACCTGTGGATTACACATGCACCTCAAAACTGAGAGCCTTTATGCATCCCTAAGATTTGTTTTGGTATTTGTTTCCATGATTTTTCTATACTTACCTGGAAACATGGACTGCTGCCTGTAAAAAAGAAATTAGACAAACAAGTGACGGCTGTAACCCAGAAACTGTCCCATACCAGACAGGCAAACCCAAGTTTGCTAGTTTAAAATTTTGTCTTTACCTTCAAGGTGCACTGTGTCTGTGACATTTCGTTAAATCATAAAATAGTGAGCACCTCTTCATCCAACACCTATTTAGAGAAGCTACTGATTGTTAAATGGACTTTTCAGTGAAAGTTTTCCTATGGCAAAGCAACGCTAGGCCACCCTAGCGACCAAGAACAAAATAAACTTGACACCTACCCAGGTGGGGGGGGGCTGCACCCCCCCCCCCAAATAATTGTACCAGTTCTGAGATTACACCACAGTGGGCAAAAGGGCTGATTCCAGATGGTGGCCAACCGTTGCCTTGCCCTGGGAAAAATTTTGCTGAAAACTCCGACTGTCTGTAGCTTTACTAAAAAGAGGTGTTCTCTATTTTTAAGATTCAGCAAAATGTCATAGACCTGGTGCAGCAATCCTCAAGGTGGTTGTAATATGTAATGGATGCCCCTGCAACATACGTGAGCATGCAGAAAAATTGATTGCCAGATTTCTTTTTGCATTTTTATCTGTGTGATTTTCTGGCTGATGTTTGGGTGTTCGCTATCTGTTGGTAAAGAAAACATCAAGTTTGTTGGCTTTAGCAGAAGATCTGTAACTTTTTTTCTGAACTGCAAAATGTTTTCCACTTTCTTTCCTAACTGCCTATTTTTGCTTTTACTAACACCCATAACTGTTCCTCCAAGCAATGCGTAGCATACTATTCACTCTGTCAAGTGCTCCTCACTCATACTTCACCCATTTGTACTTAATGCTACTACTGTATCTCTGTTCACTCAGTGTTAAACAGCCATACATATCACCCATCTTCCCTCTATTGCCATATCTTACCACACTTACCATTCCAGCTACTTCAGTTACTGATACTTCCTATGCGTATATTAATTTATCATCCAGTATTTTATTCCAAAGAAATGCAGTAGGTGGGTCTGACACTCTAAATTGGCTGTAGGTGCAAGTGTGTGTGTGATTGAGTGATTTGGATAAATTACCACAGCAGGTCTAGCCACCCGATGGTGTAAACCTTGGCTTGAGATGATTGTCGCTGTTGAAGTGACACTCCGACCCCATGTGCAAAATGGGAAAAAGGGGGTAAGGATGGATGGATTCTATTTCTACACCTGCCTAAACATCTCTACAAACTTACACCACTGATATGCCTGCTACTACTTCAAGGTAACATCAGAGCTACACCAGGTTCATGTCCACTTTGTTGCATCCTAGTTGATGCACAAAGTAGAAGAAACAAAACAGACCAGATTAATACCTTCACTGCCTAATTTATTGGCTATAATATAATTTTGGTTTAAGGCTAACAATATGTCCTTATACCATCTCCTCCTTGGTTGCAACTACTTTTTTGACTCAGACCAGGCTCAAGACAAGGAGGTGAAACTCACCGTCTGGTCAAATTACACTTAAACGTCCATCTACTTGCTCAAGCTGGTGCTAACACAGATGATTCTTCTAACTAGCTTCTTATATGCATTCTGTCCCCAAAGAATACTGTACTATATGGCCTCCTATTCTCATGTTGCAGTATTCCAAACCCTTGGATTATCCTTTGCTTACTACCTGAACGTATGGCCAATATACAAAAGCTTCTAATCACTGCTAGGTATGTGGGACATCTGATGGCTGAGGGAGCATGGGCCATAAAAGTGACATCTGGACGTACCTTTCCTCCGAACTTCTCTGCTGCCAGTCGAACGTCAACTCTTCCTGCCATCCTTGCTGTCTGATCTTCTCTTTTAAAGATGAGTACCCTGTTGGGGCCATTTTTGGTTTCTTTTGGGTCACTGCATGTCTTTTTAGGTTTATGTCATCCAGGAAAGGAAAGTGCAGGTACGGACATCAGATCCCTCATAAGGACACCCACAAGCTCTGCCTTTTCTGTTTATGGCCTACTCATGACCGTAAAACCTGCGCAATCTGTCAGGCCTTCGTCCCTTACACACTCCACAGCTGTCTGCATGCCCTCAATATTTATTTAGAAAACCAGCACCTCAAATGCTTAGTGTCAGTTGTGGAAGGGCCATGCAGTCAGTGCACAGAGCCACCCAAAAAGTAGGCCAAAGTTTCTAGGCCTGAAGCCGCTGCTGCACCTCCTGCAACCAGCATCTCTCCTGTGGTGGATATTGGCCTGGAGGAACATTTGGAATCTGCCAAAATGGGTATAGCGGGTACCATTCAGGAGGCCATAGAAGCTAGAGCAGAAGATACATCCTTGGAGGTTTCGCAGATGTTGGCTCCCAACGATGAAGGGTATCCTCTGCTTGTTTCGTCTGCCCAGACAGGCTCTTCCACGGCTCCAAAGCTTACCAAACCTAGGCTTCCCTTAGGTCCTACACCCTTTAGACCTTCCCTGAAAAGGAAACTGAAGTCCAAGCATGTTTCACACCCTGCTGAAAACCAACCAGACTGTCAAGACTTCTCACAAACTTTATTTAATGCATTCATGGCCCTAAGGCCTGCTATACCTGCCTCTCCCCCAGTTTCCCATCCACTTATTAGTCCAAGGCCTCAGGTTGAAGACATCCTTCAACCTGAAGCTGAGAATTCCTCTGACTCCTCCTCAGAGGGACTCACTTTCCTATGTGTCTCAGATGCCATCTCTCATTGGCTATGCTTCCCAGAGGAAGACTCTGCTGAGTCAGACTCTCCAGGTGAGGATTTTACATGTTCTTCGTGTTTCACTGTTGCAGTCATCACACTTGGGTTATCTTCCTGCAGGTAACCCTCAGTCGGCCCAAATACCAGAGACTTCGTATTTCTGCATTGGTTGCTTTCGCTCCAGGACTGACGTCAGGTCATCAGGGGTATAAAAACAGGCAACCACCGCCATTACATCATTCTTTCTTGCCAAGGAGCCTGAAGCAGAAGCAGTTCGCATGAAGGTCGGCCGCTACCTGAGTTTTTCATTTACGAATTGAATCATCCTGAAGTCTTCTAAAACTAAGTACCCCCGTTGGGGATCCTTTTTTCTTGCTCTAACCGATGTCAGAAGTTAATTATCTTGCCTGTGGAAAGCAAATCTCACACTGAGATTTTCATTCTTACTGTGTCACCTGTTTAGGCCCAGACCACAACGTACCTCACTGTCATTTTTTTGCCTTGTTCAACTCCCGAACCATTAGTTGTCAGGCCCTTATTATCAACAAATACTTTCATTCTCGATCTCCGTATTCCGAAATGGCTTCGGTAAGCCATTTGACTACTGATATTCTGATCAAATGTAAGGATAAAAACACAGACAGAGACCGCACAGGTCCAAAGCTACCGACAACGCTTCTGTTAAGCTAGCTGCCAGTTCGCCGGTACTCAGTGAGGCGCTTTCACAGCCCCTGATGCCCGCTTCAGTGGATTCGCAGGCCTCTATCGAGACCCGTTCGGAGTCCGGTATGCTGCGAGATTCTTCTTCGACTGTGGAACCTGTGAATGTCTCTACCTTTGATGGATCCGGAGCCACTGAGCAGGCACTGGCTTCTGAGGAAATTCTTCACAGTACCAATGTTAGATACAGACGACTTCTTTTGTGTCTTCAGTTCTGTCTAAAACTACTGAGTTTCTAAACTAAGAGTACGCGCTATGCCTGGAAAACTGACGACCAAAGCGCATGCACCTGCTTCCTTGCCGCAACATCAAATGCTTAAAATGGCAGAAGACCTTATTATGCTGATTAGGGGAAGCCAGCCTTCCCCTCCTAAGAGAAAAAGAGATCAGTCCCCTACAGCTTCAACAGACCAAGAGTCCGATGACTCTGAGGTATCTGATTATGAAGACATGCCCTTATCTGCTTATGAGGATTCAGATGCAGAGGAATCCATTCCCTCTGCCTCTCCTCCAGAGGACTTTTCTTTTGGTAAAACCTTACATACTTTAAGAGATCATTTCCATTGGGAATGCCAAGACTATCCTCAGTTCAAAAAGAGACTCAGAGAATTTCTAGATTTGCCACAACATAGGCCTTTAGCAATACCCCCAGTCCTGTAAGTTGATGATGTCTTTATGGAATCCAGTCTTACTCCTGATGCATTACCCCCTGCTCCTAGAAAACCAGACAGGTACTACAGATTACCTGATTCTCACAAACTCCTTTTCAAAAATCCTGCTGCTGATCCAGAGATCATTTCCCAGGGGCCTAAAGGTATCAAAGCTGCTACAGCTAGGAATCCCACCCCTTCGGACAGGGATTCCAGGGCTTTGGACAAATGGGGTAAGAAAGTACATACCTCTGCAACTCTCGCCATTAGGGCTTTGAATTGTCAGTTTCACATGCTGAAGTACCAGCAACATATTATGGAACTTATTAAGCAAAAAATAGCAACCTTTACAGACTGTGCAGAAAACAAAGAATTGCAAGAGCTTATGCATTCTGCAAGCCAAGTCAGCAAGCATACATTGCAGTGTGGTTTTGATGCCCTAGAAGCATCTTGCAGGGCAGCAGTCACTGGTTCTGTTCTGAGAAGGCATGCTTGGCTTAAGAAGCAGACCTTGCCAGACCATGTCAAATCAAAGTTATTAGATGCTCCTTTTAACAAGGACAATCTGTTTGGCACCAAAGCAGAAGAGGTTATAAAAAGATGGAAGAAAAAGCTAAATCTATGCAGAAAGTTAAAGAATTCTTGCAAGTACAGCCTCCTAGATTCAGTAGGCATTATCCCTCGAAATATTGGTCCTTTACAGCCCCCTCAGGCCATCTCAAACTAGACGCAGGGGTAACAGACCACCCAGACTGCAGTCTCAGGGTATGCAGAGATCTAAGCAATGGAGTGCCTCCACCTCTAAAGCAGGGAGTGCTAAGCCACCCCCTTACAGAAAGAATTCCCAATGACTTCTCAACTCCACCCCCACCTCTGCCAAACTGTTTGTGCCCCTAGGAGGAAAACTAGCCCTTCATGCAAAAAAATGGATTTCCATCACCAAAGACCGATGGGTCCTCAACATTGTATCCCAGTGGTACAAATTTTACTTCCACTCACTGCCAACCCAAAAGGGTTCCCAGACCTTCCTCCAAACCAGTGGGCAGAGGCACAAAACCAAGTTCAATCCCTGCTCTCTATAAGGGCCATTCAACCTGTGGAACAGACAGGTCAAGGATTCTATTCCAGACTTTTCCTGGTACTCAGAAAACAGGGCACTTGACACCCAATCCTACATTTTTCAGTTCTCAACACCTTCCTGGTGGTACCAAAATTCAAAATGCTCACCCTACAGCAGCATCTACCTATGCTAGCTAGATCTTGCATCTGCAACTGCAAGCCCTAAATATTGCAGCCTGGCTTATTCCTTGAATTCTCCCCCAGCAACCAGGTGATGGACGTCATTCTTGAAGCCAGAAGACCCAGTACAAGGAAATCCTATGGTGATAAGTGGAAAAGGTACTGCTCCTGGATTCATTCTGAAGGAGAGGACACAACTCTGCCCTCCTTCTGATCCTGGATTGCTTAACAGATCTACTCCACAGAGGCCTATCCTTCTCCTCCATTAAGATCCATGCCTCTGCCATTTCAGCTCATTATAACCCTGAGCCACCTCTCTTGTCTCACCCTCTTATCAAACAGTTCCTGAGAGGGGCAAACAACTTAAGGCCGTCAAGGAGAGCACCCACCCCTGCTTGGGACCTTAACTTTGTACTGGAAAAGCTCATGCTACCCCCTTTGAGCCTGCAGCATCAGCCAAATTAAAATTCCTCTCTTGGAAAACGGCCTTGCTTCTGGCCATCACTTCAGCTAGAAGAGTGTCTGAGCTACAAGCACTTATGGCTGTGGAACCCTTCATTATTTTTCATGCTGACAGGGTTTCCCTCAGGACTAACCCTTCCTTTATGTCTAAAGTGGTGTCCAGTGTGGCTCTCAACCAAATCTATCCATTTGCCAGCTTTCTTCCCTAATCCTCAAAATAAAGGGGAAAGGATCCTGCACTCCTTGGATGTGCACAGACAGCTCAGATTCTACCTTGATAGGACTAAGCTCTTCAGGAAATCTGAACAGTTACTAGTCCACTTTGCAGCAGGGGCAGAGGGCAAGGCCATTTCAAAGCAAACAATTTCCAAATGGATAGCACACTGCATCCATTTCTGATACAAGCACCATGGGAAACCAACCCCTCGGGGGGGTCAGAACACCTTCCACTAAGGCAACTTCTACCTGTACAGCATTCCTCAGGGGAGTCCCTGCCAGGGACATCCTGAACGCTCCTACCCGGAGTTCTGTACACACCTTCACCAAGCATTACCACTTGCCTATCATTTCCAAATCCAGGGTGGATTTTGCAAAAGCAGTCCTGCAGGGCATACAAGCCAGCCCCAACTCTTCTTGACTGCCTCCACCCTTCTTCAGCTTTGGGTATCTACCCAAGTGTGATGACTGCAACAGTGAAACATGAAGAACATAGTACAGTTGTGTACACTTCCCATAAATGTAGATGTCCGAGTGTATTCACTGTTGCTGTCCTGATTTCCCTCTCTCCCTCCAGCCCTTGTCTCTCTGTCTCCTCTCCATGTCTGTTACTCACCCCTGCAAGGGGTATTGGTATTTACTTTTTACTGGTGGTGTTTCCCCCACCATAACTTAGCTCCCTGTTTTGGGAGCTCCTGACATTTGCGGCAAGAAAAACTGATGTAATGGCATTGGCTGCCTATTTTTATACCCCTGACAACCTGACATCAGTCCTGGAATGACAGCAACCGACACAGAAATACTAAGTCTCTGGTATTCAGGCCAACTGAGGGTTACCTGCAGGCAGATAACCCAAGTGTGATGACTCCAACAGTGAATACACTTGAACATCTACATTTATGGTAAGTATACACAACTGTACTTTTTGGTGAGACCATCTCTAAAATGAGAGAATTCCTTAAGTGGGATTTATCTGAGATGTCAGAGGTCCAAAAAAAGTACTGTGAACTCCTGCAAATGGACACTCCTGCTCCTTCTGCTAGTCCACCTGTCCTGCCTGCTTTCTTGGATGCTTTCAATGTAGCTTCTGTGAACCCAGGTTCACAGTCCCCCGTGACAGGTTCTATAAGGTCCCTGAGGAGGCAAAATTTCTGATCAAATGCCCAGTTGCAGACCCTGGCACTGTCTTACTCTCTGCTGATAAGCCTTCTACAGTGCTTCCTTCCACATCTGTCATCCCCACAGACAAGGACAGCAAGGACGTGGAGCATATTGGCTAAAAAGTATATACTTGTACTACTTAGGACTTCAGGGCAGTGAATTACCAGACAAACATGTCAAAGTATGCCCTAGCCCTTTTGGCCGGGCCACCAAGCTCTTATCAGACATCCCTGATTCTCCTTCTAAGGCAGAAATTTCTAGCCTCCTTTCCATATCTTCCCAGGTCGCAAGACATTCAATTAGATGCAGTTATGATGCTGCAGAAGCTTCTGCTAGATCTGCTGCATCCGCTTCAGTCCTGAGAAGATATTCTTGGCTAGGACTACAGCCTCTACCTGATGACAATAGGACCAAACTTCTGGACGCACCTCTGGATATCTCTGCCCTTTTTGGCAGAAAAGTGGCTGAGTTATTCAAAACTCTTCAACAAAAGGGGAAGAAGCTACAGGATTTATAGCACTTGTTTGCATCTCCTATACCCAAGTTTCATAGGAACTGTCCCCTGTCCCTCCAAGACCCAGTTCAACAGAAAACACACTGCTCCACTCCCTCCTACCATGGGCAGAAAGAGGACCAGGAAGCAACAAACTCTTTCCAGAGCTGATCAGACTCCTGCCCAGAAACCTCAGTTTTAGGGCAGGGCAGCTAGTCTTACTACCTGCCTCTGCTGCCCAATTCCCCTGATTTCATTCTCCGGTTCCTAATGCTCTCTCACTGTCTTCCAGTTTGGAAAAGCATTACCTGAGACAGGTGGGTCTTATCCATTATAGAAATAGGTTATTTTATGAACTGGATCACCCCATCCTCCTTGAGGGCCATCCAACAGCCACTCAAAGAACAGACCCCTATTTTCCAGCCACTCAGTTCTGCTTGTTCAAGGGACAGTACAACCTGTCCCCCTGGCAGAAAGGGGAAGGGGATTTTACTCAAGACTGCTCTTAGTCCCAAGGATGGATGAACCATGAAGACTGATCCTAGATCTCTCCCACCTCATTCTTTTCCAACAGGTATCCACGATTTGTATGCTTTTGCTCCAGACCCTCTTTCCCTTGGTAATGCCTCAGGGATTCCTAGCTACTTTGGACATAAAGAATGCCTACCTACACATCCCTATAAGGGCCAACCACAGGAGATAAGTTTTTCTGTGGGTTCCTCACACTTTGAGTTCTCTGCTTTGCCCTTTGAACTCTCTAAAGCACCAAAGGTATTCCACCAAGTGCTTGGCTCCAGTGATTGCCTACTGCAGGACCCAAGGGATTCAAATCTTCCCATGTCTGGATGACCTGTGATTCAGGCAGAATATTCCTGGTCCCTGCAATGCCAATTACAAACAGTTATGTCAGTCTTGCAGGCACTGGGATTCAGCATCAGTTACCCTAAGACCAAGTTTTCCTTAGGTGCAGAATAAGGATGAATGTCGTGAGGGCATTCCTTCCACCTCAAAAGGAGGAAAATCTAAAGCATTACATATGCTCTCTGTCCTCCACACCATTACTTTGACAGCCAGACAATACCTCAGACTACTGGGCCATATGGCATCCACTATCCCAGTGCTGCCATTGACAAGACTTCATACGTGAAAGTTGCAGTGGTACTTGAGGTCTATCTGGACACAACACTCACACCCTGGAGTACGACATTCCTTTCCTTCCATGTCTCCTTTGGTGGTTGCACCAAGTGACACTCAACTCAGGGCTTCCCTTCCAAGCCCCCCCCCCCCCATTTCAGGAGATGTACACAGAGTCCTCAGATCTGGGTTGGGGGAGCTGCCATGGGCAAACTCACAGTACATGGTACTTGATCATTCCCCTTCAGATGGGAGCATATCAATATCAGGGAAATGAGAACAATCTTATTTGCTCTGAAAGCCTTTCAACATACTCTAAAGCAGGGTTCCCTAAAATTGTTCACAGACAGCACTACAGTTCTATGGTATGTGAACAAGAAGGGAGGAACAAAATCTTACTTGCTGTGCGAACTTGCACTCCAAGTCTGGGAGCTGGCAACCCAGCAGGGAGTCTCTCTGTAGGCAGTATACATCCCTTCAGCCCAGAACACTCAGGCTGACACCTTGTGCAGGTCCATGTAATAGTCCCATGAATGGATGCTTCACAGAGATGTGTTTCTGTACATAGTCCACAGATTGGGTGGCATAATGTCAGAGTAATCCTGTGGGCTAGGCTTATAAAGGCTCCAGGCCATTAGCCTAGTATACACCTATGAACCTAAGTGGGGTACACCACAGATAGATCTAGTTGCCTCCCCTCTGAACAAACAGCTTCCATTATTTTGCACAGGCAAGGGCAACAGATGCCTTTTCAGTCTCATGGAAGGGGATGTTTCTCTCTGCATTCCCCCTTCCCACTTGTTCAAAAAGTCCTACTAAAAATTCAGCAGGATAAACCAAAAATCTTGTTGGTGACTCCATTTGGCCAAGACAGCATTCGTTCCCCCCTTCCCTGCATTTAGCCAAGGGCAATCATCACAAGTTACCTCACAGAGGGGACCTTCTCACACAGGACAAGGGATTCCTAATCCATCCCCACCTAAAGTCTCTGAACCTTACTGTGTGGGTGATAGAGTTTTGATCCCTTACAGCCACCTTTACACATAGGATGTGCTTACAGTCCTGCAGGAGGCCAGGAAACCTAATACCAGGAGATCTTACTTGTCGAAGTAGAAAAGATTCTCCATGTGGTATCTACAAAGACAGCTGAACCCTTTTCAGGCGAAGTTCCCTTGTTACTGTAGTATATGTGTGAACTCTTGCATACAAGGTTGGCATATTCTTCTGTTAATGCCCACCTTGCTGCAGTTTCAGATTATCTGCCTCTTGATCCCCCTTTAGCATCTTGGCTACCTGAAAAGTTATTCTTAAAGGGAATACTGCATGCCCCCCAGGAAGCCAGTTCCACCCCATGGGACCAGAATTATGTTTGAGAATCACACAGTTGCCCTCTGTGAACCAGCATCTAAAGCTTCTCTGAAACACTGTACTTGGAAAACTGTACTCCTGGTAGCCTTGACATCAGAAGAGTGTCAGAGCTACAGGCCCTCATGGCAATACCTCCTTTTCTCACCTTCCACAAGGATAGGTTGCCCCTTAGGACCAGTCCCTCCTTCATGCCCAAAGTGGTCAATGAGCTAACTTTAAACCAAAGTATTCACCTGCTCACCTTCTTCCTACATCCACAGAATGACAGTGAGAGAGTCTTGCATAACCTTGATGTTCACAGAAAGCTTAGATTTTACCTTGACAAGACCAAGTCAGTTAGGAAATCAGAACAATTGTTTGTTTCCTTTCATCCCAGGGATCTGTGAAAAGTATTGACAAAACAGACCATCTCTGCCTGGATTTCCAGGGCCATTGCCATCTGCCACACGTACCATGGAAAACATCTAAAATCCAAAATTAAGGCTCATTCTACTAGGGCTCTGGCTTCATTTGGAGCCTTCTAAAATGGACTGGACACCATTTCCATTTTAGAGGCAGTTACATGGATTTCTGTACATACCTTTGCCAAACATTATAGATTGGATCACATTTCCACATCTAGAGTGGGATTTGCCAGGGCAGTCCTTCATGGATTTCTAGAAAACCGTTTCAAGCCTCCTCCCTCTTCTTCCCTTTGTGCTTTGGCACTCACCCAAGGGTTTGGAATACTGCAGCATGAGAATAGAAGGACGTATAATAGTTGTATAAAATCTTACCATAACTGTAGATGACCTTCTATTCCATTATGCAGTATTTCTTCCCCCCCCCCTCCCCTTGTAAACTGTCCCTTCTTGGAATGATACAGGACTTATACAGCTATCCTGGGACTGGGGTCCGACTGGGGCATTCACTTCTCAGGAAAGGTACGTGCAGACGTCACTTTTATGGCCCACACTACCTCAGCCAATGTCAGATGTCCCACATACCTTGCAGTGACTAGAAACTTTTGTATATTGGCCAGATGTTTTGGTAGTAAGCAAAGGATAGCCGAAGGGTTTGGAATACTGCAACATGGAAAAGGACATCTATGGTTATGGTAAGATTTTACACAACTATACTATCTTGCTGTAGCATATCTACCATTTCCCTCCTTTCATTCCAAGCTAATTAGCCTTCTAAAAGAAAAAATGTCTTCCACAAATAGCATCAGAAATCTCATAATACTTGAGACTTCAATCTCATACTACTCAATCCCATGTCCAATGACCAGAATATTCTTCTCATACAGTTCAGCCTTACTCAGCTCAAAACTCAACCTCAACAGATTTCTCAACTCTCTCTTAGATATAACTAAAAAAAAAAAAAAAAAAAAACCTTTTCTCTCAAACATCACCATCCACCCACTATATTTCATTGACCACTGCCCTGTCAGATGTTCATCATGTTACCCTGCTGCAGTCATCACACTTGGGTTATCCTGTCGTCAGGCGGTCCCGCAGTCGGCCTGAGTTCCAAAGTCTTGGTCGGGCATCAGTTGCTGTCGCTTCTTCCCTGACGTCAGTGCGCCAGGGGTATATAAGGGGCATCCGACACCATTTTCTCCAGTCTTTCTTGCCGCGCGGTGCCCAAAGCAGAAGCAGTTTGCGAGTGCCGGTCAGCCGACACCTGAGATTTTCGAATCGAATTTCAGTCCGAAGTCTTCAAAGCTAAGTACCCCATTGGGGAACCTTTTCTTGCCTCAGTCCGATGTCAGAAAAAGTTAACAATTGCATTTCTTGTGGGAAGCAAATACCTCATAAGGATTTTCATTCTTATTGTATACCTTGCCTAGGCCCAGACCACAATGTCACTGGTTGTCGGTTTTGTGCTAGGTTCAATAAGCGAACTATAAAGCGACGCTTTGATTTCGCTCTACACTACTTCGGTAGGAAATTTAATTATACTATGCCGTCGGAGCAACCGACTACCGGCATGCATAAAAAACGCAAAGATAAAGATAGGCAGCCTAGATCCTAGCCAGACTCCGAGGCCTCTGCTGGGCCGGTTGTCCGGTTTTCAGTGAGGCGCCTACGCAGCCGCTGACGACCGCTGAATTGCAACCCCAGACCGCTTCGGAATTTCAAGCAGAGAGTACTAGGCCGATGCAGCCATTTTCTTTAGGCCCTTCCGACAACATTGCAGAAGGAGAAGCCGGTGCTGTGGAAACACCTTCGGTTTCAGAAGGTGTCTTTAGACCGACTACCCTCACCATAAAATCTTATGCTAAGCTTAAGACTCCTTTAAAACCTAAAAAGACTGTACATCAGTCTCCAGTTCAAGGCCCCATGCCTAAGAAAAACAGATGCTTAAGATGGCTGAAGATTTGATTACTCTGATCAGGGGTTCCCAACGCGCCCCCCCCCCCCAGACAAAAGGCCAAGACTAGAGGAAGATTATGCCTCCTGTGATCAAGTTTCTATTTCTTCAGACTCCTCTGAGGAACAGGATTACTCCTTCCCCCCTTATGAAGATTCTGATGCTGAAGATTCCATTCCCTCAGCATCTTCCCCTGAAGGCTATTCCTTTGGGGAAACCTTACATACCATGAGGGAACATTTCCACTGGGAAGGTCAGGACTACTTCGACTCAAAGAAAAGGCTCCGAGAGTTTCTTTTACTTCCCCAGCACAGAACACTTGCTATCCCTCCAGTTTTAGACATTGTGGATGATGTTTACCTAGAATCTAGTCTAAATCCAGATTCTCTGCCACCTGCTCCAGCCAAACCAGACAGATATTATAGAGTGCCTGACTCTCACAAATTCCTTTACAAAAGCCCTGTTGCTGACCCAGAAACAATTTCCCAGGGTCCCAAAGGGGCTAAGGCTTCTATGGCTAAAAATCCTGTGCCCTCTGAAAGGGACTCCAGAGCACTAGATAGGTGGGGGAAGAAGGTTTACACCTCAGCTACTCTAGTTGCGAGAGCACTAAGTTGTCAATTTCACATGCTGAAATATCAGCAATTCTTAATGCCTCAATTAAAACAAAAGATGAGCACACACTCTCAACAGTCTGAATTCAAGGAAATGCAGGATATGTTGCATGCAGCTGAACAGGTGGGCAAACATACTTTACAATGTGGATTTGATTCCTTGGAAGCTTCCTGTAGACCAGCTGTTACTGGGTCTGTCACATGTAGGCATGCTTGGTTAAAGGAACAAACTCTGCCTGATCATGTAAAAGCAAAATTACTAGATGCACCTTTACAGCAGGATGTCGTATTTGGTGTCAAAGCAGAAGAGGTTTTTAAGAAAATGGAGGATAAGGCAAACTCTATGCAGACGGTCAAAGATTTCTTACAGGTACAACCCCCTCGTTTCAGCAGAAATTGTCCAACAAAAAATTGGTCCTTTCCAGCTTCTGACAGACCACAGAGGGGTAAATACAGACTCCCTAGGGGCAGAGATCAAGCACAAATCCCTTACAGACTACAGACCTCGCCAATGGGGCACTGCAACACAGAAGGGAGGAGAAGACAGGCCCCAGACTACTAGAAGACAAACACAATGACTTGACCCTCACACTGCCAAGCAAAACTCTCTTGGCAGCTCCCTTGGGAGGAAAATTAGCACTTTTTGCAGACAACTGGCGCATCATCACAAAGGACAAATGGGTCCTAGACATTATCTCACAAGGATACAGATTCCATTTCCACACCTTTCCAAGGATAAAAGGAATGCCAAACCTGCCACAAAATCAGTGGGCAGAGGCACAAAAATAAATTGCAGCTCTCATGGACATGAGAGCCATTCAACTGGTACCTACACAGGAGCACGGCCAAGGATTTTATTCAAGGCTCTTTCTAGTCCCCAAAAAGGACAATGCATGGAGACCCATTCTGGACCTTTCAATTCTAAACACCTACTTGCAAGTACCCAAATTCAAGATGCTAACACTACAGCAGCTTCTTCCCATGTTGGGCAAGAAGGCTTGACTAGTAACGTTGGACCTCAAGGAGACATACCTGCATGTCCCTATCAGACAAAATTGCAGAAGATACCTCCATTTCATTGCAGGTTCAACCCATTACCAATTCTCTGCACTGCCCTTTGGCTTATCTACTGTGCCCAGGGTCTTCACAAAATGCTTGGCACCAGTAATTGCATACTGCAGACAAAGAGGAATTCAAATATACCCATAACTGGACGACTGCCTCATCCAAGCAGAAAGCAAGGACATTCTCTTACAGCATCTGGCATTTATCAAACACCTTCTAAGTTGCCTAAGGTACACAGTAAACAAAAATAAATCAAAACTAGTGCCCTCACAGAACATGACATTCCTGGGTGCCAGCTTGAATACAATGGCCCAGATGGCTTATCTCATGCCAGACAAAACTACAACTAACTCAATACTTCAAAATAATGGCAACAAAGACCCAACGCCCTGCAAGAAAAATTCTGCAGGCCTTGGGATTCATGGCATCTTGCATACTATTAATACCATTTGCAAAACTGCATATGAGGAAATTACAATGGTACCTGAAAAGTGTATGGACTCAACACAGCCACAGCTTGGAAACAATGGTACCTCTCATTCCCCGCCTTCAACACAAGTTTCTATGGTGGCCACATGCATGTCACCTCAACAAGAGTCAGCCTTTCACCTTACCCCCAGCCAGGCAAACTATGACAACAGATGCATCGGACTATGCCTGGGGGGCACACATGGCAGGACAGTGCGTTCAAGGCAAATGGACTTCAGATCAAAAATATCTGCACATCAATCAAAAAGAAATGTTAGCTGTACAAAATGCTCTGACAGCCTTCAAGGACCACTTACATCCAGGACAACTTATAATACGGACAGACAATACCACAGTAATGTGGTACATAAACAAGCAAAGGGTACACACTCCTACCCTCTATGCAGGCAAGCAATGACCTTGTGGAACACAGCACTGACTTACCAAGTTCAATTACAAGCACAATTCCTGCCAGGAAGAAAGAACACATTGGCAGACTACCTAAGCAGGAACATCATGGATCTCCACGAGTGGAAACTGGATCCACAAGTATTTGCAATGATAACTCAAAAATGGGGGCGGCCAAACATAGAGCTGTTTGCCAACCCCAAAAACAATCAGCTACCAAAATTTTTCACAAGGACATTCCACCATCAAGCTTGGAAAGTGGACGCACTCTCATTCAGTTGGAAAATGTTAACAGTATGTGCCTTCCCTCCACTGCCCCTTCTAACAAAGGTTCTGCTGAAAGTCAGAATGGAGAGACCACAAATGATACTCATTGCCCCAGACTGGCCACGCCAGCACTGGTACCAACTACTAAGAAACATGGCCCACGGCCCACCATGGATTTTACCACAAATTCCTCATCTATTCACACAAGACAGTCAGATTCTACACAGCCAGCTCAAGACCTTAAATCTGGCTGCATGGCAAATCACCTAAACAACCAGCCAGCTCCTCTATCACAAGCCATTATGGATGTCATTCTGGAGGCCAGGAGGCCCAGCACCAGGAAAGCCTACTCAGACAAATGGAAAAGATTTTGCGCCTGGATCCAAGCTAAAGGCCAAAATCCCCTTGAGCCGGACATACCTCAGATTCTACAATATCTAACTGAGATGTTACACAAAGGACTTTCCTTTTCATCTATTAAAATCCACGCCTCTGCTGTTTCAGCTCACTACAACACGGATCCTCCCTTATTTTCACATCCACTTCTAAGGCTGTACCTCAGAGGGGCCAAAAACATAAGGCCTCCCAGAAGAGCACCAACGCCAACTTGGGACTTCAGCTTTGTTCTGGAAAATCTTACGCTACCACCTTTTTGAGCCAGCTTTCTCAGCTGATTTAAAGTTTATATCATGGAAAACTGCCCTGCTGCTAGCAATTACTTCAGCCAGAAGAGCCTCAGAGCTACAGGCACTAATGGCAGTGGAGCCTTTCCTCATTTTCCATCAAGACAGAGTCTCTCTACGAACTAACCCCTCCTTTATGCCAAAGGTGGTATCCAGTGTGGCTGTAAATCAAACCATCCATTTACCCACTTTTTTTTCCCAAATCCACAGAACAAAGGAGAAAGACTCCTGCACTCATTGGACATTCACAGGCAACTACGTTACTACTTGGATAAAACTAAGGCTTTCAGAAAATCTGACCAGCTTTTTGTATCCTATGCAACAGCATCACAAGGAAAGGCTATCTCAAAACAGACCATTTCAAAATGGATAGGACATTGCATACGTTTTTGCTACACCCATCATGGAAGACCAGTTCCTGCTAGCATAAGGCCCCACTCCACCAGGGCAGCAGATACATCTACAGCCTTCCTCAGGGGGTTCCAACCAAGGATATTCTGGAAGCTGCAACTTGGAGTTCAGTACACACATTCACCAAGCACTATCACTTACCACTATACTCTTAAGACTAGAGCTGGCTTCGCCACTACAGTTTTGCAGGGCCTACTACCCTCTTCTAACCCTGTTTGATTCCTCCTCCCATCCTTAGCTTTGGGATTCAACCCAAGTGTGATGACTGCAGCATGTGATGACTGCAGCAGGGTAACACAATGAACATAGTACAGATGTTCTTCGTTCCCCATTGCTGCAGTCCTTACTATTGGGTAGTCCGCTGTCCAGTCGGCCCGAATACCAGAGTATATGGCTGACGTCGGTCAGGGCGCATTAGACTGACGTCAGTACGTCAGGGTACTAATGCGCATGACCGACGTCATATCCTCAGTCTTTTTTGCCGCATGGTCCGATGCAGAAGCAGTTTTGCGAGTGCAGGTTGGCGTTCTGAAATATTTCAGAAGCCGGAGTTTCAGACCGAATCAGAGTTGGCTAAGTACCCCGTTGGGGAACATTTTGGTTTTTTCTTGCCTCAGTATTTAACCGGATGTCAGAAAAAGTGAATAACTGTATTTCTTGTGGGAAACAGATACCTCATAGGGATTACCATACCTTGTGTATACCTTGTTTAGGGCCTGAGCACGACGTTGTTGGATGCCGCTCTTGTGCTAGGTTTAACAAACGCACTATTAAGAGACGGTTAGATTGTGCTAGGTTAGTGTTTGGGAAGCGTTGCAATTATAAAATGCCGTCGGATGTTCCGATGCCCGCTTCGTCCAAGAAGCGCAAGGACAAAACAGCGAAGCCTAGGGTTGATGAACCGGCAGTCCCGGACGTCGGTTCTTTAGAAGGCTCAGTGGAGCCAGAGGTTTTGCCAGGGGTTTCTATGGAGTCTCAGGCAGAAACTTTACTGTTACAGGATGTGCCTTCTCAGGAGGTAGGCCAGGCTGAGGGGGCTTCGCAGGTAACTGTTCTTCCCTCTCTTCCCAAGGTAGTTAGAGCCTCTCCTTCTGTTGCCAAAACTTCTTTGAGAGGTAGGCCAAGTTCAGCTTCAGTGGGGGCTTCTCCTAGCATTTCGGGTTCTGTACCTAAGAAACATATGCTTAAAATGGCAGAAGATTTGATTACTATGATTAGAGGTTCTATGCCCCCTCCTGATAAGAGGCCCAGGGTGGAACCGAGTTTGATAGTTTTGAACAGTGTTCAGAGGCTTCTGAGTCTTCTGTGGAAGATTTGCAGGAGTATCCTCCTTATTCTGATTCTGATGTGGATGATTCCACTCCTACAGCTTCTCCTCCTGAGGATTTCTCATTTTCAGAGACTCTGCATTCCATGAGGGAGCACTTTAAATGGGAAGGCCAGGATTACTCTGATTCAGGAAAAGGCTTAGGGAATTCTTGTTTTACCCCAGCATAGGCCCTTAGCTATACCTCCTGTGTTGAATGTGGTGGAAGATGTTTTTGCAGAGGCTTCCCTGAACCCTGACTCTTTGCCTCCTGCTCCTGTTAAACCCGATAGGTACTATAGGGTGCCTGAAGCTCATAAGTATTTGTTTAAGAGTCCTAGGGCGGACCCAGAAACTGTTTCTCAGGGGCCTAAAGGTGTTAAGGCCTCTGTGGTTAAAAATCCTGTTCCCACTGATAAAGAGGCAAGGGCTTTGGATAGGTGGGGAAAGAAAGTGTATACTTCTTCCACTCTAGCCATGAGAGCGTTGAATTGTCAGTTTCACATGCTAAAATATCAAAATTATCTCCTTTCACAATTGAAGTCTAAGGTGGATGCTTTGGCGGAAGGTATTGAGTGTAAAGAGTTGCTGGATTTGGTTCATGTGTCTGAACAAGTGGGTAAGCATTCTTTGCAATGTGGTTTTGATGCTGTACAGGCCTCCTCGAGGGTGGCTGCCACTAGTTCTGTTCTTCGCAGGCATGCCTGGTTGAGGGATCAGAATTTAGCTGAGCATGTTAAGACAAGGATTTTGGATGCTCCTTTACAGTCTGATGTGTTGTTTGGTTCGCCTGTGGAAGCAGTTTTAAAGAAAATGGAGGACAAAGCTAAGTCTATGCAAACTGTTAAGGATTTTGTGCAGGTGCAGCCACCGAAGTTTAGTAGAAATTGGCCTGCTAAGGGGTGGACATATCCTGCTTATGATTCCCAGTCTAGGGGTAGGTCTAGGCGTGGTAGCGGCACAGCTCAAGGTTCTTTTAGGCCTAGAACAGGAGTTCGCCTGCTCAGACTTCTGGTGAGGGCAGGGGTCAGTCCTTTCGTAAACAGACCCAATGACCTGCCTTTTCAGCTGCCAGTAGATTCTCGTCTGGTAGCTCCTTTGGGAGGAAGACTGTCTCTTTTCAAAGGAAATTGGGATTTAATTACTCAAGACAGATGGGTGTTGGATATCATTCACCACGGTTACAGGTTTTATTTCCATACAATGCCTCCTTTCAAAGGCATGCCAGACGTTCCTCCTCCACAAAGAAAAGAGGCTCACAAGCAAATTTCTCAGTTACTCCAGATGGGGGCCATTCAGCCAGTTCCTGTATCAGACAGGGGCCTAGGATTTTATTCTCGCCTGTTCCTAGTACCAAAGAAGGGGAACACGTGGAGACCAATTTTGGATTTATCTCTCCTCAACACTTATCTGGACATTCCCAAGTTCAAGATGTTGACGTTACAACAGCTTTTACCTCTGCTGGGCAAAGATCACTGGATGGTAACTTTAGATCTCAAGGAAGCTTACCTTCATGTGCCTATAAGGCTAAGTTGCAGGAAGTATCTGCGGTTTCGAGCTGGAAATTCTCATTATCAGTTCTCTGCATTGCCCTTTGGCTTATCTACTGCGACGAGAGTATTCACAAAGGTTCTGGCTCCAGTGATAGCTTACGTCAGGCTACAAGGAATTCAAATCTATCCTTACTTGGACGACTGCCTGATTCTGGCTCAAGAAAAGGAAGACCTTCTACAGCATCTGGAATATGTTATAGCAGTGCTAAGATGCCTAGGGTATTCTGTGAACGAAATAAAGTCCAGTCTAGTACCCTCTCAAGACATGTGCTTTCTGGGTGTGAGACTGAATACAGCAGCCCAGATGGCCTTTTTAACCCCGGACAAACAAAAGAGTCTATCACTTTACTTCCATCAACTATCTCATCAGTCCGTGCTGACTGCAAGGACAGTCCTTCAAGCATTAGGGTTCATGGCATCTTGTATTCTGGTGCTTCCCAATGCCAAACTGCATATGAGGAAGCTACAATGGTATCTCAAAATGTATGGACACAGCACTGCCAGGATTTGGACACTGTCATTCAAATAATACCTTGCCTTCAAAAAGAATTTTGTGGTGGGCTCAGGAATGTCACCTAAACAAGGGACTCTCTGTGACCCGGCCAGAGGCGAGTCAGATTTTAACGACAGATGCCTCGGACATTGCTTGGGAGCTCATCTAAATGGAAAGTGGATACAAGACAAGTGGCCTGCCAGACTACAGCATCTACATATCAACATGAAGGAGATGTTAGCAGTCCAGTTTGCATTAATGGCTTTCAAGGAGTTACTTCTTCCAGGGCAGGTGTTGATTCTAACAGACAACACAACTGTCATGTGGTACATCAACAAGCAAGGGGAACACATTCTTATCCTCTATGCAGGCAAGCAATGATTTTATGGGAGACTGCGCTAAGCTTGCAACTAACTCTTCAGGCAAGGTTTCTGCCGGAGCACAGAACTCCTTAGCAGATGTGTTAAGCAGACAAATCATGGATCCCCACAGTGGAAACTGGATCTTCATGTATTTCAGAAATTGACAGTGTCATGGGGAACTCCAGACATAGATCTGTTCGCTTCTCCACTAAACCACCAGCTGCCAAAGTATTGCACAAAGGGGTTTCATCACACAGCTTGGAAAGTGGATGCTCTGTCTTTCAGTTGGAAAAACCTTCATGTGTATGCCTTTCCACCTCTGCCTCTTCTTCCAAAGGTACTATTAAAGGTCAGACAAGACAGGCCAAGGATGATTTTGATAGCTCCAGATTGGCCTCGGCAACACTGGTACCCACTACTACGGAGTCTGGTAAAGAAGCATCCATGGCCTTTACCTCTGATTCCTCATCTGTTATCTCAGAAGGACGGTCATCTGCTCAATGTCAAGCTTCACTCTCTTCATCTAACAGCCTGGCATATTCTGTGTTGAAACACAGCAGGTCTCAACTTCCTCAACAAGTTTTAAATGTGATTATGGAAGCTAGAAGACCTAGTACAAGGAAAGTGTACATGAAAAATGGAAGAGATTTTTATTTTGGAGTACAGCAAAGAATTTGGAGATTTCTGAGCCTAATTTGAGTGTGGCTCTTCAATATCTTACTGAGTTATTGGACAAAGGTTTGTCCTTCTCTTCCATTAAGATTCATGCTGCAGCAATTTCAGCTCACTATGATTGTGACCCACCATTGTTTTCGCATCCTTTGTTCAAGCAGTTTCTTAGAGGGGCAAAGAATATAAGACCCCCATGAGCTCCTACTCCTGCTTGGGATCTCAATTTTGTGTTGGAAAAACTTACTCTACAACCTTTTGAGCCTGCGGCTACTGCTGAATTGAAATATTTGTCCTGGAAGACTGCTTTTCTGTTGGCTATTACTTCTGCAAGAAGGGTGTCTGAGTTGCAGGCCCTTATGGCAGTAGAGCCCTTTTGATTTTCCATAAGGATAGGGTATCATTACGTACTAATCCTTCCTTTATGCCTAAGGTGGTTTCTAGTGTGGCTTTAAACCAAACTATTCATTTGCCTACTTTTTATGCAGACCCCCAAAATAAAGGGGAAAAGATTTTGCACACTTTAGATGTACACAGGCAATTGCGTTATTATTTAAGCAGGACTAAGGATTTTAGGCAGTCTCAGCAGTTGTTTGTTTCTTTTTGCTTTGAGTTCAAGAGGGCAAGCCTGTGTCAAAACAAACTATTTCTAGGTGGATTGGCTTTTGCATTGCATTTTGTTATTCCCATCATGGCAAGGAGATTCCAGCTGGGATTAGGCCTCATTCCACTAGGGCTACTGCCACTTCAACAGCATTTCTAAGGGGTGGCAACTAAGGATATTTTGGAAGCAGCTACTTGGAGTTCAGTGCATACTTTCTCTAAGCATTATCACCTTCCTATCTACTCTAAGTCTAGGGCTGGTTTTGCCACAGCTGTTTTGCAAGGCATGTTGTCAGCTCCTGCTTCTTTATGATTTGCCAGCCTCCCTTACCTCTGCTTTGGGATTCTACCCAATAGTAAGGACTGCAGCAATGGGGAGCGAAGAACATAGTACAGTTTTGTACCTACCATAAATGTAGATGTTCGAGGATCCCCATTGCTGCAGTCCAATTACCCTCCCTCCTTCCCTCTGTGTTTAGGGGTGGTTGTGTAGGTGAGGTTACATGCTGATATTTTTGTATATATTCTTGTATATATTGTACATATTTTTGGTGCAGGTATTTTGGGCCTTGTCTTTTTAGGGTCTTCTGACATCTGGGGCAAGAAAAGACTGAGGATATGACGTCGGTCATGCGCATTAGTACCCTGACGTACTGACGTCAGTCTAATGCGCCCTGACCGACGTCAGCCATATACTCTGGTATTCGGGCCGACTGGACAGCGGACTACCCAATAGTAAGGACTGCAGCAATGGGGATCCTCGAACATCTACATTTATGGTAGGTACAAAACTGTACTTTTTGTACCTACCATAAATGTAGATGTTCGAGTGTTCACCCTGTTGCAGTCCAGGTTACCCTCCCTCCATCCCCTCTGCTCTAACTGAAACCTTTCTATGCCTTTATATCTGATACAACCTTTGGGGTGTATTTGCTTATAGCTGGAGGTATGTTTTGTTTATTATTGGTACTATGTAGTGACCTCCTATTGGGGGGGCACCTGACATCTGGGGCAAGAAAAACTGAAGAAAATGGCGTCGGATGCTTCTTATAAACCCCTGGCGCACTAACGTCAGGGAAGAAGCGACAGCAACCGATGCCGGACCAAAACTTTGGAACTCAGGCCGACTGCGGGACCGCCTGACGACAGGATAACCCAAGTGTGATGACTGTAGCAGGGTGAACACTCGAGCATCTACATTTATGGTAGGTACAAAACTGTACTTTAACCATAAACATTGTCCATGTGTAAATCCAAAAAGCTCATATTTTTCTGCAGTAAATCACAGACTAACATTAACAAATTTATATCCACCCTCTCCTTATTGGACTGGTCACCTTTTCTGAATTCAACTGACCCTTGTACAGGAAAATAATTTATTCACCTCTGTACTGACTGAGCTGCAAAACTTCTGCATCTGATTTTGTCCTTTCCATTCATTCCTCAACTGGTGGGTTCAGAACCGAGACTCTAGCCCAACTCAGCCACTTCTACCAGATCTTCGGATACAAAACACTGAAGCTCCTCCCTTTACCCATATTGGCCTGTCAACCTAACATACCTCAAATGTTGTTTGCCACCACTCAGCTTCAGGCACAGATCCTGTCACTTTCAAGCTTTTGGAAATTCCTGTCTTCTTTTAGCTACCAATTTGTCAGTAGTTCTCTAAAGTACCATTTTAGGTGCTCTCTTATTTCAACTTAAACTTGCTCTTTAAAGTGACCTTTACACTACCATTTTTGGTAGTTCTGCTTATTTCTTTCCTTTATTCTTCTCTTTTAAAAAAATCTTTATTTACATAGTTTGTTAGTTACTTCTTATGTAGTTTTGGCCGACAGGCTTACCAATTTTATGAAGTACATTACCTGAGGGCAGAAAATTCCTAACTCAGATGCCCACAGGGAATGTGTATATTGTTTAGGGCCCACTCACTTGGATGCTGATTGTTTTATTTGCTTTGGTTTCAACTCCAGAGCTCTTACTTGACCATAGGAAAAAACTAGTGCTGAAGAGGCTTCTCTCTTCTACCTCTTCTGCTTCCATAGCTGAAGCTCAAACCTCCTTCAAGAAACCAGACAATGGGAGGCCAGACTTGGCTTTTAAGGATAAAGAGTCATGCAAGAGGTCCCTAAACAGCTCTTCCTCATTGGCTCCTTTTTTTGGAGTCTCTTACTAAGATGTTAAAGACGGATCCAATAATTTTAGATCCAACTGGCACTAAATCCATGTCCCTCTAGATCCAAACTCCTCTGCTTCTACTGGATCCATCACTTCACAGTTCCCTTCACCTTTTTTGGAGGGATCTCCTCACAGGCATTCCAGTCCTCAGTCCTCCACATCTTCTCATAGGTCTTCCAGAAGCTTATCTGAAGCTGATATGGGTAAGATGATGAGAAAATTTATCAGAGCTCAGATCCAGATGGGAGTGATCCCAGCTCTGACTCCCACTGGATCTGTGAGCCACCTTTGTCCACTTACCCCTTGGTCTCTCCTTTGATCCAACCCACTCTGAGTCCTCTGATCCGAGACCCCATGTCCTTATTGTATCACAATGTTGTTATTCTATTCTGGTAACTTTCCTGAGTTGACTAGCCCCTAGCCTTATAGATCCAAAGCATCAGAGCCAGGTCTGGGAGTTGGGATCAACTTCAAAGCTCTTGGAGCCTTCTTTTCCCCTTGCAGCTTCACCACTGGACAGCTTAGGTCTGACTCCTTCCTCAGGTAGAGTGCTTATGAGGTTGCAGGAGCCGATGGTTTAGAAGTTATTGATTCCTTTGCCATTGACTTCTGTTTCTTCTAGGCATTCTGCCTTTCAGGTTGTGGAGAGGGCCTTCTCTTTATCTAGAGAAAGGGCATCCCTGTCCTCCTTGGCTTAGAGTCTTGTTCATCCCTTCCACTGAAACAGCCCGATCACGTCTCTGGTCAGTCCCAAAGAACATCCTCATCTCTTCTGATACTTCCCCAGACCACCCCACTGAGGAAGTCCCTCTGAAAAGGACATGTAAAAGGAGACCTCTAGATTCCCATTAGGAATCTCTCATGGAGGACTCTGATTCTGATGAAGGGTATGGGTCCCCCAGATCTCCACTTGGAGAGGTCTCCTTTGGAGACATCCTACAGCTTCTGAAACAGAAAGGTGGTTGGTCCTCTGATAGCCCCTCCCAACAGGAATCTGTGTTCCTGGAAACTTTCAGGTCTGGCTCATCTACTCCTGGGGTGACTTCCTCCAGCTGGTGAACTCCTAGATCTTGTTTGTTGCTGGGTGGTGAAGGAGCCGGATACTGACAGCCAATCCCTAAGCGACCAGATAAAATTCTAGCTGCTCTTAAGGACTGGGTATACTGGAGCGAAGGAGTCCCATTTGATGCCATGATTGCATTACAGGGATGTCCTTCAAGGATGCATCTGCAGTCCTTACAAATGGGTTGTCCTGTCGTCAGGCAGCCCTTCGGTCGGCCGGATTCCAAAGTCTGGGTCTGGCCTCGGCTGATGTCGCACTTCACCCGACGTCATAGCTGCAGTTATTCGGGTATAAAGGTATCAGCCGACGCCATCTTCCTTAGTCTTTCTTGCCACGTGGCGCCCAAAGCAGAAGCTGTTCTCAAGTGCCGGTCGGTCAGAACCAGAGATTACTACTACCGAAGACTTCAAAAAAAGCTACCGAAGACTTCAAAAAAGCTAAGTACCCCGTTGGGGACTCTTTCTTGCCTCAGCCGATGTCAGAAAAAGTGAATAACTGTTTAACTTGTGGGAAACAAATACCTCATAAAGATTTCCACTCTTACTGCTTACCTTGTCTAGGCCCAGACCACGACGTAGCAGCTTGTCTAGCCTGTGCTTCTTTCAACCGGCGGACGCTTAGACGCCGGTCGGAATTTGCTGAGGAGTTTTTTGGCTCCGATTTTGCTTACATTATGCCGTCGGATACTCCGACTACGCAAATATCTAAAAAGCGCAAGGAAAAGGACTGACACTCGCGGTCCGCGGTTTCGGCCGAAACCGCGGTTAAGCCAACCACGAGTGTCTCGGTTTCGGCTGAAACCGAGTCCACGGTTCTTCCATCGGCTGAAAGCGTTCCTCCTACTGAGGCCTCATCCAGCATGGTGGAATCTGCTTCTGAAATCCCACCCGCTCTTGCAGGTTCACAGGATTTATCTGATACTATCCCTTTGGATATTTCTACCCCTGCACGTGGAGCTGCTAGGCCACCTGCATCCATGTCGATTAAGGCCTTTGCCAGGGCTAAAGCAGCAAAATCTACCAAAACTGTGCCTGCTAAGACCCCCTCTCACAGGCCTAGCTCTAGTTCACAAATGCTTAGTCTTGCAGCGGATCTCATTTCTTTGATCCGGGGATCCCAACCTCACCCAGACAGGGCCTCTCACCCACCTCCAGAGAAGAGGCCTAGAGCAGAGCGCCTGAGCCAGTTTCTACAGATGACTCCTCTGATGAATCAGATAATTCTAACCCTCCAGAGGGCCCTTTTTCTCCTTATGAGGACTTTGATGCAGAAGAGTCCATTCCTTCTGCCTCTCCGCCTGAGGAATTTTCCTTTGGGGAAACCTTGCATGCTATGAGGGAACAATTTCAATGGCAGGGCCAGGATTTTACAGACTCTAGGAAAAGGCTTAGAACCTTTCTGCATTTGCCACAGCATAGGCCTTTAGCCATTCCTCCAGTACTTACTGTTGTGGTTGATGCATTTAATGATGCTTGTACTGCTCCTGATTCTCTTCCTCCGGCCCCTGCTAAGCCCGATAGGTACTACAGGGTTCCGGACGCACATTATCATTTGTATAAGGCTCCTCTTGCAGATCCCGAAACTATCTCCCAGGGACCCAAGGCTGTAGCAGCTACCTCTGCCAAAAACCCTCCCTCTGAAAGGGAATCTAGGGCCTTAGAGAGATGGGGTAAAAAAGTTTACACTTCTGCTACTCTTTCAGCTAGAGCCTTGAACTGTCAATTCCACATGATTCAGTATCAGGAATTTATGTTAGACCAGTAAACTAAAAATCTGTCCTCAGATGAACCATTAGACAAAAAATCTGTTCAGGAAATGGTACATAACATTCAGCAGGTCAGTAATCATTCTTTAAAATGCGGCTATGATGCACTGGAGGCTTCCTTTAGGTCAGCCATGACTGGTACAGTGATCAGAAGACATGCATGGTTAAAAGAGCAGTTCTTACCAGACCATGTCAAATCAAAGCTCCTAGATGCTCCCATGGATAAACTCAATTTGTTTGGCTCCCCTGCACAACAGGTGCTCAAGAAGGTGGAAGAGAAAGTGAAATCTGTCCAGACAGTCAAGGATTTCTTGCAGGTCCAGCCTCCAAGGTTTAGCAGGAACTGGCCTTCCAAAAATTGGTTCTTTCCAGACACCCCCAGAGTTCAGAGAGGCAGGAATAGGCGCTCAAGAGGCAGGGGTCAATCCAGAGGTGCCTACAGGGGACGTCAGTGGCAGGCTAACAACCAGCGAGGTACAGCCACAGATCCAGCCACCACCACAGGACAATCACAGTGACTTGGCTCTGGCACCGCCTACCAGGGAGCAACTAGAAGCACCCTTAGGCGGGAAGCTAGCCTTATTTTCAGTAAACTGGCATTACATCACAGGAGACAAATGGATTTTACAGACAATAGACCAAGGCTACCGATTTCACTTCCATACTCTACCAAGGAAGAGAGGAATGCCAAACCTACCTCCAAATCAGAAGACAGAAGCTCTAGAACAAATAACTCACTTACTAAGGATGAGAGCTGTAGAAAGGGTACCATCTATGGAGCAAGGACAAGGATTTTACTCCAGACTCTTCCTGGTACCAAGAAAAGAAAACCAATGGAGACCTATTCTCGACTTGTCCGCTTTAAACACATACCTCATTGTACCAAAATTCAAAATGCTGACCTTACAGCAACTTCTTCCCATGCTGGGCAAGGAGTCTTGGCTGGTAACTCTAGATCTCAAGGAGGCATACCTGCACGTCCCCATACGACCAAATTGCAGAAGATACCTCCGATTTCTTGCAGGATCAGAGCATTATCAATTCTCAGCATTGCCCTTTGGCTAATCTACTGCGCCCAGAGTATTCACGAAATGCCTGGCATCAGTAATTGCTCATTGCAGGCTTCAGGGAATTCAAATTTACCCTTACCTGGATGACTGCCTGTTACAAGCGGACAACAAAAACAAATTAACAAAAGACTTGGAAAGGTTCATTCATCTACTGCAAGCCCTGGGATACACAGTCAATATAAAAAAGTCAAGGCTGATACCATCCCAAAGGATAACCTTTTTGGGTGCAGAGCTGGACACATCAAAGCAGATGGCATTCCTAACAGTAGAAAAACAGGAGCAACTCCCTCTCTACTTCATGGCATTAACAAAGCAGAACCAGCTAACAGCAAGAAAAGTCCTGCAAGCCCTGGGTTACATGGCATCCTGCATAATATTGATTCCACATGCCAGACTACACATGAGAAAACTACAGTGGTACCTGAGGAATTTATGGTCTCAGCACAAGCACAGCCTAGAAACCCAAATTCCAATAATTCCATGCCTGAAGCAAGAATTCCAATGGTGGGCACAGGCCTGTCAATCAAACAAAGGGCTGCCCTTCCACAGCACTCAACCAAGCCAGACCATCACAACGGACGCCTCAGACCTCGGTTGGGGGACGCACATGCTGGACAAGTGCATACAAGGCTTATGGACTCAAGACCAGCTGCACCTACACATAAATCAAAAAGAAATGCTGGCAGTAAAACTGGCAATCCAGACATTCAGACCATTCCTTCAACAGGGTCAACTGTTGATAAGGACGGACAACACCACAGTTATGTGGTACATCAACAAGCAGGGAGGCACACATTCATACCCTCTATGCCGGATGGCAATGGACCTATGGAACGTGGCCCTGAGCTTCAACATTCAGTTACAAGTAATTTTTGTGCCAGGAAAAGAAAATATTCTAGCAGACATCCTAAGCAGAACTACCACGGATGCCCACGAATGGATGCTGCATCCGGACATCTTCAAAACCATTACAGGAAAATGGGGACTACCAGAAATAGAATTATTTGCATCCCCACACAATCACCAACTGAAGAAATTCTGCACGAGGACGTGCCACCCCCTTGCTTGGAAAGTGGACTCCCTATTTTTCAATTGGAAAAACCTGACAGCATATGCATTCCCACCTCTTCCTTTGATGCACAAGGTGCTACTGAAGATCAAAGAAGAGACCATCCAAGGATCATCCTGATAGCTCCAGACTCGCCAAGGCAACATTGGTACCCATTACTGAGGAGTATGTCTCGGGAACAAATATGGCCTCTGCCCCTAGTTCCCTTGCTGCTAACACAGAACAACTTCAAAACCCTGCATCCAAACCTGAAAACACTGCAGCTGGCTGCCTGGAACATTGCTTAAGAACAAATAATCCAGAATTATCTCAAAGGGTAAAAGACATTATCTTGGAGGCTCGCAGACCCTCAACAAGAAAAAATTATTCAGCAAAATGGAAAAGATATCTTATTTGGAGTACTGCAAAAGGAGAAAATGTGTCACTGGTAAACATAGCTAACATCCTGGAATACTTGGCAGAGCTCTTCCACAATGGCCTGTCCTATTCTTCCATTAAGATTCATGCATCAGCTATTTCAGCAGAATACAACTTGGATCCTCCAGTCTTCTCACATCCTCTGCTCAGGCAGTTTCTGAGAGGAATTAAAAATGTAAAACCACCAAGAAAGCCACCATTGCCAGCATGGGACTTGAACTTTGTGCTAGAAAAGTTGACACTACCTCCTTTCGAGCCAGCAGCAACAGCAGAATTACAGTACTTATCATGGAAAACTGCTTTCCTGCTTGCAATCACTTCAGCACGAAGGGTTTCTGAACTACAGACATTAATGGCAGTACAGCCCTTCCTGATTTTCCATCAAGATAGAGTGTCCATGAGAACTAATCCTACTTTTATGCCAAAGGTGGTCTCCAGGGTATCTTTGAACCAAGCTGTCCACCTGCCTACATTCTTCCCCAACCCACAGAACAGGGGAGAAAGACTGTTGCATACCTTGGATGTACATAGACAATTACGCTACTACCTGGACAGGACCAAGAATAATAGAAATACTGACCAGCTACTGGTAGCATATGCAACAGGAATGGAAGGAAAAGCAATTTCGAAACAGACAATCTCTAAGTGGATAGGAAATTGTATTAGATTTTGTTACTCTTACCATGGAAAGAAAACTCCAGAAGACATCAGACCTCACTCTACAAGGGCTACAGCCACTACCACAGCCTTTTTACGAGGAGTGGCTACCAAAGACATTTTAGAGGCTGCTACTTGGAGCTCCGTGCATACATTTGCCAAGCATTATAATTTACCCTTATACTCCAGATCCCGAGCAGGTTTTGCCACTGCTGTTTTGCAAGGGATCTTAACTACACCATAATCTTATTACTCCCCTCCCCCAGTTTGGCTATGGTATTCTACCCATTTGTAAGGACTGCAGATGCATCCTTGAAGGACATAGTACAGTTTTGTACCTACCATAAATGTAGATGTCCGATAGGCATGCATCTGCAGTCAGGATTACCCTCCCTCCTTCCCCTCTGAGGTACTCCTAGGGTATTTACCCCTCTTTTAGCTAGCTGGGGGAATCTATTATGGTGTATTTGTTTATATATATACATGTTTATTTTTATTTTGCTCTCTCATTTGGAAACTTTTGCAATTATCCAAATTTGCCTTCCTAGAGGGCACTTGGCATCTGGGGCAAGAAACACTGAGGAAGATGGCGTCGGCTGATACCTTTATACCCGAATAACTGCAGCTATGACGTCGGGTGAAGTGCGACATCAGCCGAGGCCAGACCCAGACTTTGGAATCCGGCCGACCGAAGGGCTGCCTGACGACAGGACAACCCATTTGTAAGGACTGCAGATGCATGCCTATCGGACATCTACATTTATGGTAGGTACAAAACTGTACTTTCTACCCGTCCCCCTAACAGGGAGTCCAGAGTCATGGACAGATTTGGTAAGTGTTTGTTTGATTTGGTGACCTTTGCACCCTGGTCGTTAAATTACCTGGCACATTTTACAGTATTACAAAGAGATTTGACCAAAGAACTTTCCAGATTTCTGAATCCATTTCTGCTGAGGACCGAAATAGAATCTCCTCGCAACTGGCCACCCTTCAGTGTTATTTCTAATGCGTCCATGAGGCTGATCTCCCATGCAGCAGAAAGTACCTCACTGGTGGCGTTTTCAAGCATAGCATTTAGGAGACATGCCTGGATGTGACTGTGATTTTGTGGTGCCATTTAAGTCTTAGTTCATCAGTGGCACCCTTTGATGGAGCTTCCTTATTTGTCCTCAAAGGACACGCTCTCCAGATGGGAGCAAGAGGGAAAGACCCTCTAAGGGCCCAGAATACAAATTTCTTCCATTTACTTTTGTAAATCCTTCTAGTAGAAGCTTTTTAAGAAAATAAGATGTGATGGGCTGGGGAGGAGAGCCTCTGTTGTTTAGTAATCAGTGAAGTTGGAGTAGGGATGAATGAGGGTGTACATTTTTGAAAATGTGGTTTTGCAAATTCCAGGGTCCTTTTCAAGACTCATGTGGAGATGGTTCCCCCAGAGGTGGGGGAGGAGGACTCGAATGAGATACGCCATCCTCACGGCAGAGGTAGCCCACAGAAGCAGGGCTTCTGGGACTCCTTCTCTAATGAGCCCTACCAGTGCTCCTGAAGGGAAGGCTGATGGTTACCCTCTGGAGGCAGTTTGGGGACACTCGTCTATGCACTGTAGAACCTGGTTATATATAACAAAAGATGCCTGGGTACAGAGAATTATATCTAGATGTTATGTAATGCCGTTTTTCCAAATTCCCCGAACCAAAATGAAAAGAATCCCTGATGTTCACCCAGTCAGAAGGAAACAGCAGTATTTGAAATGAAAAAAAGCTACTAGAAAGAGTCTTCCAGAAGTCCCAGTAGACCAGAGAGGATCCAGGACCTATTCAAGATTCTTCTTGGTGCCAAAAAAGACAGGGTACTTGAGACTAGTTCTGGATCTCTGCAAACTAAATCAGTTTGTGCAATAGTCAAGGTTTCAGATGGTCACAGTTCAGTCCATTTGCCTCTATTGCAAAAGGATGATTGGATGTGCTTGCTAGATCTTCAGGATGCATTCTTTCACATCATAATGAACAGGTGCTCCAGAAGATATCTGCACTTCCGACTGGGAGACATTCATTCAGTTCAGAGCACTGTCATTTGTTCTCACCACAGCCCCCTGGGTGTTCACCAAATGCATGGCAGTAGTAGCAGTTCACTTGAGACTGCTGTGATTCCAAGTGTTTCCATACTTAGACAATTGGCTCTTATCTACCCCAGCTAGGCATCATCTCCTACAAGCAAGGGGCTCCTTTCTCCAGTTGTGCATCCATCTAGGCAACACAGTCAATTACAGCAAATTGAAGCTCGCACCTACACAGAGTCTAGAGTTCATAGGTGCTCACTTGGACACAATCAAACAGATGGCCTCCTTTTCTCCTGCTCAAATCCAGACACTGAGGTCCCAGGTCAGGAAAGCTATTCAAAATTCTTCTCTTTTTGCACAGTTAATTTTATAAGCCTTGGGATCCATGGCAGTTGCTGTCACCCTTGTTCCTCTGGCCAGGTTTCACATGCAAATACTTCAGTGGGCATTGTCAACTAAATGGTCCATTCATCAGCATCCTTTAATTTCTCTATTCAAGATCATACAGGCATGAAAAAGGTATCTTCTTTGGTGGATTCATTTGAACGAACTCTCGGAAGGGTGTCCATTTGCTCTTCCTCTGCCAACAGCCGCAGTGACCACAGATGCTGCCTAACTGGGGTGGGGGGCACTACTTGGGAAGGACAGTCCAATTTAATTGGTCCCCCGAAGAAGCCAAGACACACAACAATACACACAACAATGTCATGGAAATGAGAGCAGTTCTCCTAGCATTGCAGGCTTTTCAAGACACTCTCCCATCCGAGATAATTGCCATTCAGACGGGCAGTATGTCAGTGGTCTAATACATCAGCAAACAGGGAGGGACCAAGTCTTGTCCACTTTTTTGAGAAGCAGTGAGTGTGTGAGAGTGGGCGTTCTCTTCAGTCACTTTGCAATAGCAGCTCACATTCTGGTGAAATCCAGCGTGATTGTGGACAAACTAAGCAAGTCCATTCTGATGCCTCACGAGAGTGGTCTCTCACTGCCAAGTGATGGAGATAGTTTTCCATCGATGGGGCCAACCATGCTGCAATCTGTTCATCTGTCCCCTAATCTGTTGCAAAAGGTTCTTTGCTCTGATCCCTCCAATGGGGGAGTCACTGAGAGATGCTATAATCTACAGTTGGACCCCCAGTCTCCTTTATATTTATCCTCTGCTGCCTGTCATTCCCAAATTTCTACAGAAAGCATTCCGGTTGAAGAGAGTAATCCTCATTACCCTCTTGTGGCCTTGCCATGTTTGATTCTCCCTCCTCTGGCTTTACTTTCTTCATCCACCCTGGATACTGGATCCAACAACAGACCTCCTGTGTCACCCGAGATATATGACTCATCCAGACTGAACAGGCCTCAAACTGACTGCATGGTTTCTCCAACTCCACTGATTGCTAGACAACACAGGCTCTCCTCCCCAGCCCATCATATCTTATTTTCTTAAAAAGCTTCTACTAGAAGGATTTACAAGTAAATGGAAGAAATTTGTATTCTGGACCCTTAGCATGCGTCTGGATCTCTTTTCAGTACCTGTACTATCTATTCTTGAATTTTTAGCTTCAAGTTTCAATGAAGGCATTCATTTTTCAACTGTTAAGGTCCAGTTAGCTGCCATTTCTAATTTCCACCTGGACAAAAGTAACTCTACTTTAGCTTCTTTTAAACTATGTAAAGCCTTTCTCAATGGAGTCTTTTTACTTGGACCTCCATTTAAAGATCCCTGTGATTTAACTGTTGTGCTTGAGACCTTAACCCAGAATCATTTATATTATCAACCAGAGCAGATCTAAAAGTTTTGTCTTGGAAAAACATTTTTCTGGTTGCTATCACATCAGCTAGATGAGTATCTGAACTCTGGGCTCTGTATTCTAGACCAGTGATGGTAAACCTTTTGGGTTTGGCATGTCAGAAGCTCCTGACACAAAATAATTCAGTGCACTTCACAAGAGCAGTGAATGCAAAAGCAGTATCTTTGGTAACTTGGGTGTTTGTGATCACTGGCATGTCACGGCATGTCACCCAAAACGTGATGTGTCTCACCTTTGACACGCATGTCATAGGTTTGCCATCACTGTTCTAGACCTTCTTTCCTGGTTTTCTACAAAGACAGTGTTTCTTTGCGTATCAACCTGTCTTTTTCCCATGGTAGTTTCTGAGTCCAGCATAAACCAGAACATTAATCTCCCAGTTTTCTTTCCAAACTTTTTAAATAAGAGAGAGTATGTGCTCCTTCTGTTAGATGTGCATGGACAACTTTGCTTTTATCTCCGTAGAGCCAAGACTTCAGGAAACTGACCAGTTTGTTTCCTTTTCTCCTAACAGATTGGGAAAACTGGTTTCCAAAATTGCAATCAGTTAACCATTTGGCCAATGTATCGTCTTTGTCTGTAGTAAAAAAAAGATTATCCATGCCTAAGCCTCCTAGAGCCACTCCACGAGGGCTGTGGTGGTCTCTTCAGCATTTTGGTCAAGGACTTACTTAGATCACATTTGTGCAACTGCAACTTGGACCAACACACTTTTATTGCTCATTGCAAATTGGGTTTGGTTGCCAGGAACAGAGCCGCCTTTGGCTCTGCAGTACTCCAGAATATCCTTACGAGAGCCACTCAAGGTTCAAGTAGCTAGGGATTCTGTCCCATCAGTTAAGGAATGAATGAAAAAGACAACATCAAATAACATTATGTACTCACCATAATGTTCCGTATATGTTGTCTGTTTTCATTCTTCCTCAACCTCCCGCCCATCTGCCCCCATACCTCTGCTTCTGGAAAGACCTAAGAGTTTTTATTCTATTTCTTGTTTGAACTCCAGCTTCCTTTTCCTGTATGTCTTTGTTCATTTCTTTAACAAGTTGTCCCTTTATATCTAGGGACAGCAGACTCGATCTGAAGTGTGTTAGGTTGATAGGACATTATGGATAAAGGGAGGAGCTTGAGAGTTTTTGATCCAAAGATCCATGTCTTAGATCTGAACCCATCAGGTGATTTGAAAATGGACAGCACAGATGGAATGTTATGGTGAGCATGTAACTTTTTTTTTCTTCATAATCCAAAGGCTATACAAAGCGGGTGCTAATAAATGGTTAACCTATGAACTTGAAGCTCTTTTGCACCTCCAAGATAAGGCAAGAAATTCTTGGAAAGCCTTTCTGACTACCATGGACAGACAACACCCCACCCAGACTACACAGTCTTGCCAAGCAAATAGTATATCATCACAGGTTACCTGACAAAATCATACAAAACCTCAATAATAAAAATCATCCAAAAACTTCTGGAAAGACAACCTTGCAGTACAGAATAATCTTCCCTCCATGACTTCCAAATCCTCTCAACTTTCTTCTTCCGATTCCCTTTCTTATTTCATTAACCTTTCCATGTCTTACTCTAGCCAGTTGTAAACTCCCTCTGCCACCCTCCATACAGCCCTTCATTCTACTTCAGAACCATCACATCATCCAGGGATATCGACAGATTAAACTTGATAGCCCCCCTGTGCATACAACCTTCAAGTATGGTTTATTTTTCACAGTGGTGACAAATTCATAATCACATTGAAACACATCTACAATCCTGTATTAAGCTGAATATCTGAACAAATGCCATTTTAAAACCTCACCCTAAAAAAAAAAAAAAAAAAAAGTTCTGTCAGTCCCTCCGACGTCTGGCCCATTTCTATCCCTGTTACTCTTGGAAGGATTCCAGAAAAGTTACTTAATTTGCAGCTTGTTCAGTACTTCAACCAGCAAGGCTTTTGGTCTGTTTTCATTACCTCCACAGCTCTCTGGACTCTCACTGTCAACAATCTTCTTGGAGTAGACAAAGGCATAATTACTGGATCTATTTTCATTGATCTCACCAGAGCCTTTGATGTCCTTCCTTAAATCACTGTTGCCGTATTCCAGTACCTATGGGTTATCTTACTGAGGTAACCTGACACTTGTCCAGCATACCAAAACCTTCCATATCACCATATGTCTGATGTAAGACCTAAGCCCATAGGTATAAGGAAGGTCCTCAGACTATCTTGCTGCCACTCCAAACTTAGGAAACCTGTTTTTTATTTCTACCATTTTGATGTCTGCTAAAAAAGAGGAGTGTGACTGTGATAGGCAAATTCCTTCTAAGGACCACCACTGCCAGTGCTTATTTTGTCTTGGGGCTGAACATGATTATAAAAATTGTCATTTTTGTCAATCGTGTTCCAAAAACTCTACATACTCTGCTTCTGTAAATATCTATATAGAAACCCAATGCCTGAAGCACTTCACCCAGTCCAAAATGGCGGAACTCTTGGATGGGCTCATTTCGGAAAATAAATTCAAAAGGCCTAGGCCAGAGCCTTTAGTTGCCCACTCAGATGTACCCTTTGAGGCATTGCAGGAAGCTGTAGTATGTCCGATTACTTCTTAGGCACCCACTGCCATGACCATGGTGGAGGTCTGTATTGCATCTGACTTGCAAACTGCCGATGAGACTGTTCATACTGGTACAGTTGAAAAGGGGGGAGCCAAGGGTGTCATTTCTCTGGGACTGGCGGACTTACATCAGATCCTAGTAAGAGAAGAGATGCCTTGATCCTTGATTAAGGTCATCTATTGTTCTGAACCGCACATCTTCAGGAAGGCAGACGTCACCCCTAAGAAAAAGAACACACACAATTTCTCCTATTCTAACATCATCTGTTTCACACTGAGGGATGTGCCGTCAGTTTGGAAGAAAAGTTGCTAAGAAAAGAGTTGCTTGATTTAATAGACATGGATAGAAATATCTAGATCAATTAGAGAAACAGACTGCAGAAAGTCAATAAAACCCAAAAAGTCAGAAGTCTGATAAAATGAATGCAGTAATTAGAACTAATTAGAACTGTCCATAGAGAGCCATGTGATATAACAGAAGTAAACAGGATATATAACTGATAATTAGGGAAGCTTGCAGGGATCCCCAGATTTCTGCTCAATAGTTGCATACTGGAGCTGTTTGGTTAGCTTTTGCACACCCTACATCAACTTTATTACAAGCTGAGATAAGTACAAACTTGCAGTGTTATAAAATAGTACTGAATTTTATTTTTTCTGTGTGTCTCATTGAATATTGTGTTAACAATAGTACTGTATTTATCTGCCTATTTGTTTACTGAAAATTGGAAGCTCCTCTCTGTCTCTCCCTGTCTACAGTTATTCATCTCACTTTATTGTTGTTCAGTGCAGAAGTCTTAGCCTAGAGGGATTCTCTGTGCCCTAAAGTCTTAGTCCCTTATCTCTGAAATTATTTCTGCTGAATAGTTGCATACTGGAGCTGTTTGGTTAGCTTTTGCGCACTCTACATCAACTTTATTACAAGCTGAGATAAGTACAAACTTGCAGTGTTATAAGATAGTACAGAATTTTATTTTTTCTGTTTATTGTCTTATTGAATATTGTGTTAAAACTAGTACTGCATTTATCTGCCTATTTGTTTACTGAAAATTGGAAGCTCCTCTCTGTCTCTGCCTGTCTGCAGTTAGTTTTTCCCACCCACATTCCCCTTCTTGTTGTGGTATTAATCTTGGTGGCTTTGGACTTGACCGCCCCTCCTGTAAATTTGTGTTTGAACACTCCTCCTCTGCCCATCTCATTTGCTCAATCAACCGAGTACAGTAAGATCATATTTTGATTTCAGACACTCCTACCATTCCCATCTGTTCAGCCCTATCCTAGTGTAGTCTCATTAGCTCATCATGCCTAATACAGAGAGAACATTTGAGTAGGCAATACCCACTTAGGCCCTGAACTTGTCTGATTGAAGACAGGCGGAACAGGGCTCAGTTCTGAGGTTTTTTACTGGTTAATTGGGTAATTTGTTCAAATCAGTTTGCTTGTTTTCTATTGTTTTATATATATATATATATATATATATATAAAAAATGCACATCATCTGCTTTTACTGTATTTGTGATATTTATCGTGTTACCCTGCTGCAGTCATCACACTTGGGTTATCCTGTCGTCAGGCGGTCCGGCGTCGGTTGCTGTCGCTTCTTCCCTGACGTCAGTGCACCAGGGGTATATATAATGCAACCAACGCCATTTTCTTCAGTCTTTCTTGCCGTGCGGTGCCCGAAGCAGAAGCAGTTCGCAAGTGCCGGTCGGCCGATTCCTGAGATTTTCGAATTAGAATTTCAGACCAAAGTCTTCTATAAAGCTAAGTACCCCATTGGGGAAACTTTTCTTGCCTCAGACAGATGTCAGAAAAAGTTAACAATTGTATTTCTTGTGGGAAGCAAATACCTCATAAGGATTTTCATTCTTATTGCATACCTTGCCTAGGCCCAAACCACGATGTCACTAGTTGTCGTTTTTGTGCTAGGTTTAATAAGCGTACTATTAAAACACGCTTTGATTTCGCATGACACTACTTCGATAGAAAATTTAACCACACTATGCCGTCAGAGCAACCGACTACCGGCGTGCACAAAAAACGCAAGGATAAGCCAGATTCCGTGGCCTCGGCTGGTCCGGTCTCCGGTTCTCCGGTCCTCAGTGAGGCTCCGACGCAGCCCCTGACTACCGGAGACCTGGAACCCAAGACCGCTTCGGAACTTTTGGCGGAATGTACTAGGCCGACGCAGCCATTTTGTTCAGGCCCTACCGACGACATTGCTGAAAAAGATGTCAGTGCTGCAGAAACGCCATCGGTTTCTGAAGGCGTTTTCAGACCGACAACTCTCACCATTAAAACGTATCCTAAGACGAAGACTCCTATTAAATCTAAAAGGACTGCACTTCAGACCCCTGTTCAAGGCCCCATGCGTAAGAAACAGATGCTCAAAATGGCTGAAGATTTGATCTCTTTAATCAGGGGTTCCCAGCCCCCTCTTGACAAAAGGCCTAGACAAAAGGAAGATTATGCATCCTCTGAACAAGTGTCCATTTCTTCAGACTCCTCTGAGGACCAAGATTACTCCTTCTCCCCTTATGAAGATTCTGATGCTGAGGATTCCATTCCCTCAGCTTCTCCTCCTGAAGACTACTCCTTTGGGGAAACTTTACACACTATGAGGGAACATTTTCACTGGAAAGGTCAGGACTACTCTGACTCGAAGAAAAGGCTCAGAGAGTTTCTTTTACTCCCCCAGCACAGACCACTTGCAATCCTGCCAGTTTTAGACATTGTGGATGATGTTTACTTAGAATCCAGTTTGAATCCAGACTCTCTACCTCCTTCTCCGGCCAAGCCTGACAGATACTATAGAGTGCCTGATTCCCACAAATTTCTTTATAAAATCCCTGTTGCTGACCCAGAGACAATCTTCCAGGGTCCCAAAGGGGCTAAGGCTTCTATGGCTAAAAATCCTGTACCCTCTGAGAGGGATTCCAGAGCACTAGACAGGTGGGGGAAAAAGGTTTACACCTCAGCCACTCTAGCTAAGAGGGCACTAAATTCCCAATTTCACATACTTAAGTATCAGCAATTTCTAATCTCTCAGTTAAAGCAAAGAATGACCACTCTCCCTCAGCAGTCTGAATTGAAAGAAATGCAGGATCTGTTGCATGCAACTGAACAGGTGGGCAAACATACCTTAAAATGTGGGTTTGATTCTTTGGAGGCCTCCTGCAAGAGCAGCTGTCACTGGGTCTGTTATACGTAGGCATGCTTGGTTAAAGAAACAAACTCTGCCTGATCATGTTAAAGCAAAGCTTCTAGATGCTCCCTTTACAGCAGGATGTTCTTTTTGGAGTTAAAGCAGAAGAAGTCTTAAAGAAAATGGAGGATAAGGCAAAATCTATGCAGACAGTCAAAGATTTCCTACAGGTACAGCCCCCTCGCTTCAGCAGAAACTGGCCAACAAAAAATTGTTCCTTTCCAGCTACTGTCAGACCACAGAGGGGTAAATACAGACGTCCAAGAGGCAGTTGACAACCACAAGCCCAGTACAAACCTCGCCAATGGGGCACTACAACACAGAAGGGAGGAGAAGACAGGTCCCAATCTACCAGAAGGCAAACTCAATGACTTGCACCTCATCTGGCCAAGCAACACTCTCTTGGCAGCACCCTTGGGAGGAAAACTCGCACTTTTTTCAGACAACTGGCACATTGTCACAAAGGACAAATGGGTCCTAGACATAATTTTATGAGGATACAGATTCCATTTTCACACCTTGCCAATGAAAAGAGGAATGCCAAACCTGCCACAAAATCAATGGGCAGAGGCACAAAAACAAATTACAGCTCTCATGGACATGAGAGCCATTCAGCTGGTACCTACTCGAGAGCAAGGTCAAGGATTTTACTCAAGACTCTTTCTAGTGCCCAGAAAGGACAATGCCTGGAGACCAATTCTGGACCTTTCAATTCTAAACACCTTCTTACAAGTACCCAAATTCAAGATGCTAACACTACAGCAGCTTCTTCCCATGTTGGGCAAGGAAGCATGGCTTGTAACGTTGGACCTCAAGGAGGCATACCTGCATGTCCCTATCAGACAAAGTTGCAGAAGATACCTCCGTTTCACTCCAGGTTCAACCCATTACCAATTCTCTGCACTGCCCTTTGGCTTATCTACTGTGCCCAGAGTCTTCACAAAATGCCTGGTACCAGTAATTGCATACTGCAGACAAAGAGGAATTCAAATATACCCATACCTGGACGACTGCCTCATCCAAGCAGAAAGCAAAGACATTCTCTTACATCATCTGGCTTTTGTAAAACATCTACTAAATTGCATGGGGTACACAGTAAACGAAAAGAAGTCAAAACTAGTACCCTCACAAAATATGACATTCCTGGGTGCCAGCTTGAATACAATGGCCCAGAAGGCTTATCTGACGCCAGACAAACAACTACAACTGACTCAATATTTCAAAACGATGGCAACAAAGACCCAATTAACTGCAAGAAAAATTCTGCAGGCCTTGGGCTTCATGGCATCTTGCATACTACTAATACCATTTGCATAGTTGCATATGAGGAAATTACAGTGGTACCTAAAAAGCGTATGGTCTCAACACAGCCACAGCTTGGACACAATGATATCTCTCATTCCCTGCCTACAACAGGAGTTTCTACGGTGGTCACAGGCATGTCACCTCAACAAGGGTCAGCCTTTCACCTTGCCCCCAGCCAGGCAAACTATCACAACAGATGCATCAGACTACGCCTGGGGGGCACACATGGCAGGACAGTGTGTTCAAGGCGTATGGACTGCAGATCAAAGAAATCTGCACATCAGTCAAAAAGAGATGCTAGCTGTACAGAAAGCTCTGACAGCCTTCAAGAATCTATTACATCCAGGACAACTTACAATAAAGACGGACAACACCACAGTAATGTGGTACATAAACAAACAAGGGGGTACTCACTCCTACCCTCTATGCAGGCAAGCAATGATCTTATGGAACACAGCCCTGGCTTACCAAGTTCAGTTACAAGTTCAATTCCTGCCAAGAAAGAAGAACAGATTGGCAGATGACCTCAGCAGAAACATCATGGATCCCCACGAGTGGAAACTAGATCCACAAGTATTTACAATGATAACTCAAAAATGGGGCCTTCCAGACATAGACCTGTTTGCCAGTCCTCAAAACTATCAACTAACAAAATTTTGTACAAGGACACTTCACCATCAAGCTTGGAAAGTGGACGCACTCTCAGTTGGAAAAACCTGACAGTATATGCCTTCCCTCCATTGCCTCTCCTCACAAAGGTACTTCTGAAAGTCAAAAAGGAGAGACCACGACTGATTCTCATAGTCCCAGACTGGCCACACCAGCACTGGTACCCACTATTGAGGAATATGGCCCATGGCCCACCTTGGATATTACCACAAATTTCCCATTTGCTCACACAACAAAACAATCAGATTCTTCACAGCCAGCTCAAAACCTTAAATCTGGCTGCATGGAAAATCAACTAAGCATCCAGCCAGCTCCTCTTTCCCAAGCAGTTATGGATGTTATTCTGGAAGCTAGGAGGCCAAGCACCAGGAAGGCTTATTCGGACAAATGGAAAAGGTTTTGTGCCTGGAACCAAGCTAAAGGCCAAGACACAATTCAGCCTCACATTCTGCAGTATTTAACTGAGATGTTGCACAAAGGACTTTCTTTCTCCTCCATTAAAATCCATGCTTCAGCTATTTCAGCCCACTACAACATGGATCCACCCTTATTTTCCCATCCACTTCTAAGGCAGTTCCTCAGAGGGGCAAAAAACATTAGGCCACCCAGGAGAGCACCTACACCAACATGGGACCTCAATTTTGTTCTGGAAAAACTAACACTACCTCCCTTTGAACCAGCTTTCTCTGCAGATCTTCAGTTCCTATCATAGAAGACTGCCCTGCTGCTAGCAATAACTTCAGCTAGAAGGGTCTCAGAGCTGCAGGCACTAATGGCAGTGGAACCTTTCCTCATTTTTCATCAAGACAGAGTTTCTCTATGAACTAATCCTTCCTTTATGCCTAAGGTGGTTTCTGGCTTTAAATCAAACCATCCACTTACCCACCTTCTTCCCAAATCCACAGAACAAAGGTGAGAGACTCCTGCATTCCTTGGACATTGACTGGCAACTTTGTTACTACTTGGACAAAACTAAGGCTTTCAGAAAATCTGACCAGCTCTTTGTATCCTATGCTACAGCTTCACAAGGGAAGGCTATATCAAAACAAACCATTTCCAAATGGATAGGTCATTGTATACGTTTCTGCTATACCCATCATGGAAAACCAGTTCCTGCTACCATTAGGCCCCACTCTACCAGGGCAACAGCTACTTCTACAGCCTTTCTCAGGGGGGTTCCAACAAAGGAGATTTTGGAAGCTGCTACTTGGAGTTCAGTACACACCTTTACCAAACACTATCACTTACCTCTTTACTCTAAAACTAGGGCGGGCTTCGCCACTGCAGTTCTGCAGGGCCTTCTAGCCTCCTCTAACCATCTATGATTCCTCCACCCATCCTTAGCTTTGGGATTCAACCCAAGTGTGATGACTGCAGCAGGGTAACACGATGAACATAGTACAGTTTTGTACCTACCATAAATGTAGATGTTAAAGTGTACACCCTGCTGCAGTCCAGGTTACCCTCCCTCCATCCCCTCTGATCTATCTGGCTAAATCTCTACAATACCTTCCTGATGTATTTGCTTATAGCTGAAGGGGTTTTGTGTTTTTGCAAAATTTACTCAATTTGGTACTAATTACTGAACACCTTTTTGGGGGCACCTGACATCTGGGGCAAGAAAAACTGAAGAAAATGGCGTCAGTTGCATTATATATACCCCTGGCGCACTGACGTCAGGGAAGAAGCGACAGCAACCGATGCCGGACCAAGACTTTGGAATTCCGGCCGACTGCGGGACCGCCTGACGACATGATAACCCAAGTGTGATGACTGCAGCAGGGTGTACACTCGAACATCTACATTTATGGTAGGTACAAAACTGTACTTTTTTTCGTACAGTATTACCTTATTTTGCTTTTGCCTGTTCTTAAAAGTACTCAGTTGTGTTTATTCTGCTGCATTTATTACTGCTTGGTAGTAGCCTGACTAAATTGTAACTGTGGTGCTGCGGTAGCATTGTCGCCTCACAGTAAAGTGCTGTCCGGTTCGATTCTCAGCTAGAGCGTCTTCTGCGTGGAGCCATCCGTGAATGGGCGTACCTTCGTTGAAGGTTGTGCGTCAGGGCTGGCAACACAGCACGTAAAAATCTATCTGCCAGTCATTAGCGGACCGGAGTTCCGCTGTGGTGACCCCTAACCGGGAAAAGCCGAAAGACACAACAACAACATTCTAAGTCTTTTGGTTATTGCACTTGGGCTTCAGACCAGTTGTTTTGCATTAGGAAGGTTTGTGGTCTGCACTGTTGTGGCAGGACAGGTAGCTTACATCTTTCTAAGTTGGGAATTGCTGACTGAAGGCTCAGTGTTTGTTATTCTAAAAGTCTATTAGTTCTGTTTTAAACACTTGGGCTCCAGGCCAGTTATTTTGCATTAAGAAGGTTTGTGGTCTGCACTCTTGTGGTAGGAGAGGCTAGATTCTACCCTTCTGAGCTGGGAATTTCTGGTTAAAGGCTTACTGTGTCTGCTCATTTGAACTGTTTTTTCTGATATTGGTGCACCTTGTCTGCTGTGGCATAGACTAGATTCAGGCCTGCTGAATCTAGCTTTGTTTGTATAACTTGAGCACTAATCCATGCCATCTTTTTTGGAGAAGGTTCCCCTGCACCCTCGTGGCAGGAGTGTGCGGTTAGAACTTGTCAGATTGAAGACTGCTGGAACAGGGCTCAGTTTTGAGTTTTTTTACCGGTTAATTGGGTAATTTGTTTAAATCAGTTTGATTGTGTTCTATTGTTTTATATATATATATATATATATATATATATATATATATATAAATTTGCACTTTATGCATCTGCTTTTACTGTCATTGTGTTTTTTCCCCACTTTATTACCTTATTTTGCTTGTGCTTCTTCTTAAAAGTACTCAGTTGTATTATTCTTCTGCAGTTATTACTGCTTGGTAGTAGCTTGATTAAATTGTAACTGTTATTCTAAGCCTTTTGGTTTAAGCACTTGGGCTTCAAACCAGTTGCTTTACATTAAGAAGGTTTGTGGACTGCATTGTTGTGGCAGGACAGGTAGCTTATATCCTTCTAAGTTGGGAATTGCTGATTGAAGGCTCAGTGTCTGTTACTCTAAAAGTGCATTAGTTCTGGTTTAAGCACTTTGGCCTCAGGCCAGTTATTCTTCATTAAGAAGGTTTGTAGTCTGCACTCTTGTGGGAGGAGAGGCTAGATTCTGCCCTTCTGAGCTGGGAATTTCTGGTTAAAGGCTTATTGTGCCTGCTTATTTGATCTGTTTCTTTCTGAAATTTGTGCGCCGTGTTTGCTGTAGCCCAGAAGTTAGTAGTTTATTGGCCATTTTGGGCTAATTTCTCTTTCATTTCCCTGCTATAAAAAACGCATTTGCGTGGTTTTGCTCGCCGGGCAGTGCAAGTTAGCTAGGGTTAAACTATTCCTGGCTCCACGAAGTCTGATCTTCAATTTTTCCCTTGGAACTAGTCAAACTTCAACTTAAGCACTCAAACCATTCATTTCACAGCCCAGCACTTGCTCAAAACTCATAGCAAGCACTAATTAATCCTAGCACTAGACCCCTATACTATCCAGAAGGACAAGGCTCTCTATTCGTCCCTACCAGCTAATCAGTAAACCAGCTCACTTTACGTATTCAGGCATGTCCAAAGGGCAGTTTCAGGTATATACTCCAGTCCAACTGGTGAATCTGGGCATTTTGAGGCAATGTTACAACTGCCTCATGTACACAGACAGCCCTCTCCTCCTACCACCAAACACTAATATGTGTGAGAGATGCAATTATACAGCCAAACTGGAGGCAAAGCTCTCTTTCCCCAAGACTGGAATTGACAGTCAAGAGGAGAAGGAAAATACTTGCTACACACCACCAGTCTCACATAGACGTACTAAACTAACAATGGCAAATATCACACATAAATACACAAAAACATACTTGGAGGCTCTAAATAAAAGTCTGCAAAAGCAACAGAAACCTCCAAAGCAGACACCCAAGCAAACTCCACACCCCATCACAAGCCATGAGACACATACTTCACATAATCAGTGTGCCATGCAATCACAGCCCTTAAGGCAAAATAACATACCCAACACACTAGTAATAGGTGACTCTATAGTCAGGCACACTGACGTCCCACTCACTAGGCTGAACAAGGAGAAGGTTACTGTTAGCTGCCTGTCGGGCACCAGGATCCGCCACATAACGCAAGCACTCAGGTCACTCCAGAACAAGTACAAATACGACTCTATCATTGTCCATGTTGGTGTGAATGACCTAAGACATACCTCCCTGGACTACATGAAAAGAGACATGGAAGAGCTCTCTGATCACGTAGCCCAGGCTTGTATGACCCTGACCCTGAGTAGCATCCTGCCCTCACCAAGAATGATGCCACAGTATAAAGAAAAAATGATCAATTTCAACAATTGATTAAGTTTCTGGTGTCATTTAAAGGGGATCCAATATCTGTCCACCTGGGATGACATGCTCGATAAGCCACATTGCTTCGCGCCTGTCACCCTTAGGCTTTCGAATACTGGCCAAGGCTTTTGCCTCACCCATAGTGCCTTTTTTAGACAAGGCTCGAAAGACAAACCCACCACCGTAAATAGCACAAGTAACCAAAAACTGAGGGTAATGTTACTCAATGCCAGAAGTCTAAACCTCAAAATTCATGCACTCCTCAGTATGGAGAACATCGATATCTGTGCAGTAACAGAAACCTGGTTTAAGGCTCCAGAGAGCACCCCAGCACTACCAGGCTATAACTCATGCCATACTTTTCGGCCACAGAACCCGGACCGAAACACTAAAGGTGGGGGTGTATCCTTATTCATCAAGGATACCCACACCTCCAGGTTAGTGGCGCAGCACAATGCCTCAGAGATCATCCATGTGCAACTAACAATGGGCAAAAATGCAACTGAAATTGTAGCTTGCTACAGATCATCCACCATGACCCAGGACCCCCATTCTGCGTTTCTGGAGACACTGAGAAATATGAAGGTCCTACCAAACGCCCTAATATTGGGTGATTTCAATTACCCAAACATTAACTGCGAGAACTACTCGAGTACTAACTCCTTTGCCCAACGCTTCCTAGAATTTATAAACTCGAAAGCCCTGAATCAACTGGTCAACACCCTTATCAGAGGTGACAACATATTGAACCTGCTCATCACCAGCATGGGCAACTGGTGTTCTACACCGGAGGTCAAACCCTTGCTGGTTAGATCAGATCATAGACTAATCACTCTGGATATCAACATTCCGCCTGCACCCCCAGTCAAGGAAACCACTGTGAAAAACTTTTCAAAAGCAAACTTCACGTTACTTAAGACTGCGGTGGAAAGGTTCACAGTCCCCATGCTAAAGGACAACGCTATCCAAGCTGCTAAATGCCTTACAAAGGCACTCTATGAGCACCTGCAAGAATGTATGGATTGTGCTATCCCAAGCAAAACCAAGACTCATTCCTCCAAGAAAAGGAAACCAGTCTGGTGGACCCCTGCCATAAACAAGCTATACAATAGAAGGAGGAAACTAGTGAATAAGAGAGTAAAATCCCAAGCAGGAAAGATATCCCTGATTAGTATCAGCAAGAAACTACGATCCCTCATAAAATCATCCAAGGCTAGCTTCGAAAGAAAAATTGCCAAGGACTCCGAAGATAACTACAAAGTGTTCTTTAGCTATGTCAAGAACCTAAGTGGAAACTCTCAGATCTGCTCTGAGTTAGTGCAGAAAGGCATAAAATACACTGAACCAACTGATATTGCCAACATTCTGGCAGACAGGTTTAGTGCAAACTTCACCCCCCTCTTACCCCCTAAAGGGCCCATAACCATACCAGAAGAATGAAGTACCCCGGCAATCACTGACACAGATTAAAACAGCCCTATCCAAAGCCAAAAATACAGCTTCACTGGGACCAGATGGTGTCCCAGGCTGCATCTTACATGAGCTCAAAGATGAACTAACCCCTCACCTAAACACACTGTTCATACTCAGCCTCTCTACAGGCTACATGCCCATAGAGTGGCGCACAGCAACAGTTGTCCCGCTCCACAAAGGTAGAGCCACAACGGACCCCAGGAACTATTGCCCTATAAGCCTGACTAGCCTGGTCTGCAAGGCTGTGGAGCGCATCATCGTGGAATTCATTAACAGAGACATTGGGAACCTTCAAACATTGGACCCTAACCAGTTTGGCTTTGATAGGGGCAGATCATTCCTCCTAAACCTTGTGGACTACTTTGAGATGGTTACCAAGGCTTTAGACGAGGGAAAGGAGGTCCACACAGCCTACCTAGACCTCGCAAAGGCTTTTGACACCATTCCCCATTCTGGTATTATAGACAAGCTCACCAGCCTGAACATAAACCCCTACGTCACGAGATGGGTTGCCAGTTGGCTCACGGATAGAACCCACATGGTGAGAGTTACAGGCTCTAGGTCTGACTCTAAACCAGTTACAAGTGGCATCCCCCAGGGCTCAGTTCTGGGATCCCTCCTGTTCGGTATATACTTCTCAGAGGTACAGGCAAGCACAGGAGGACTGTGGCTGACCAAGTTCACAGATGACTGCAAATTGGGGGCCATAAATGACTCTCCAGCTGATAAAGACATCCTCCAGAAGTGTCTCACTGAGACTGATACCCTGTGTCAAAATCATGGCCTCAAGCTAAATGCCAAAAAGTGCATAGTCATCCCCTTTGGAAAAAACAAAAGTACCCACGAACTACCACATATGTGGTAGTCCCCTAAATACAGAAAATGTAATAAGGGATCTGGGGACCCAAGTAGATAGTAATTTCTCCTTTGATAATCATATTGCCAAGGTGGTTAGAAAATATTTTGTGGCCCACCTAATCACAAAAGGGTTTGCATCTAGAACAAAAGAGGTTATTGTGCCCCTCTACTCATCATTCATCAGACCCTTCATAGAGTACAATGCCCCATTTGGGGCCCTTGTACCTTACAGGACACCTACAACAGCTGGAAAGTCCACAGAATTACTTCACCAAGAGGATTACTGGCCTCAAACATATGCCCTATGCAGCCCGACTGAAGAAACTCCAGCCGTACTCGGTTACTTACTGCTTACTCAGAGGTGATCTCTGCCTGACATACAAGGCCATGTCCAACCCAGAATTAATGGATATGCTCCACCTAAAAAAAAAAAAAATCCCTGAGAGCCACACTCTCTAGGGATCTAAACCTCGCCACAATGATAAATAGGATGTGCTGGAGGGATAGTTTTCTGTCCCAGAGACTCCCTATGCTTTGGAGCAGGATTCCAATCTACATTAGGCAGAGCCCGTCACTAACACTCTTCAAGAGAAACTTCGACGAGTGGATGGGAAACAGAAAATTTACCCCGGGGATCACTGCAGTGGCTCTGCTGGACAGAGGCACAGGGAACTAATCTAAGGGGCGGCGAAAGTCAACACATTCTGGCTAGGCTTTATAGATGCCCTTGGGCAGATAGCCTAGTACTTACCTATGAACCTATAAAGTTCTACCTCAAGAACACAGGGTAGTGAGGGAAAGGAAGGGGAGAAATCAAATACCATCATGGAAGTATTGAATAGAGAAAACTAGAATTAAGACAAGAAGTATCAGTCTTAGAAGACTATTGAAGAGGGAATAGATCAACAAAAGTACTAAGAAAGATAGATGTGATTAAAGCAATGCACAGTATTAGAACAGACCAGACTCTATCGTGCACTATCGCAAATAAACTAAAAATTTCAGCACAAGCAGAAAAACTTAGAAGATACACAGATAAATGTAAAGGAAAAGTACAAAATAAGCAGTTAATTGATGACCCAAAAAAGTTGTATAGAGAATTGGGAAATAAGGTAAAAGGAATTGAAAGACTGCCAAAAAAAGTAGTAGTAGATGCATTTTGGAGAAGTATCTATGAAGATCCTGTGGACCATAAGAAAGATGCTAAATGAATAGAAGTAGTAAAAGAATAAGAAGTTTAAAGGTCTAGGATATGAAATGAGATGAAGTAACAGCCAGAGAAATTGAGACAAAGTTAAGTAAAGCCTCTAATTGGAAAACCCCAGACCCAGATGCTGTACCTAACTTTTGGTTAAAAGTATTAACATCTATGCCCAAGGATTTAGTCATGAGTAAGAACTATTTATATGCGCACCCTGAACAAGCATCAACCTGGAGAGCAAAAGGCAAAACAATGCTCCTTCATAAGAGTCAACTTGCAAGCTACCCTAAAAATTATAGACCAGTAACTTGTCTTCCGACGATGTATAAACTATACACAGGAACTGATGCTGACAGAGTTTATAGTCATTTAGAATAAACTCAATTATTGCAGTAAAACAAAAGGGCAATAAAAGAAAGTCATGTGGAACAAAGGATCATTTGTTAAAGTCATACTGGAGAACTCTAAAAAGGGGAAGAATTTAAGTATGGCATGGATTGACTGTAAAAAAGCATTTGATAGTATCCCACATTCCTGAATAAAAGAGTGCTTAAAAATGTGTAAGATACACCCTGCACTGATCAACTACATTACAGTAACCACGAAACACTGGCAGACCACTTTGCAATTAAGCCATGATAAAGGACAGATTATTATCCCAGGGATAAAACTTCAAAGAGTGATATTCCAGGGTAACTCTCTATCACCCTTGCTATTCTGCTTTGTAATTAACCCATTAAGCTGTTTACTTAACTTAAGCCATGGCTACAGTTTGGCTCCTAAAAAACAACAAAGTGTAAAGACTTCTCTTCTTCACTTTGTCGGTGATTTAAAACTGTATAGCTTGTCGGATGAGGAACAAGACAGCACAGCTGCAGGTTGTCAAAACTTTTTCAGATGATATAAGTATGTCGTTTGGTCTTGATAAGTGTGCAAAAGCAATCTTTAAAGCAGGAAAACTTCAGCACCAGGAAAACATCAATTTGGGACAAGAATGTGATATAAAAGAACTTGAGCAAGAGGGAATGTATAAATATTTGGGAATTGAAGGATCAACAATAAAACATGAAAAAAAGCGAGTAAAACTTAGTAATAAATACTTTAGAAGACTTAAATTAATTCTGAAAACATTGTTCGTATCTAGGAGCAAACTCCAAGCTGTAAACCAGTTTGCGCTTCCTGTCCTAACATAGTTTTGGAGTGATTGACTGGCCCCAAAATGTATTGGATATATTAGATAGGAAAACAAGAAGGATGCTCCGTGCTTACCAAATTATTTATAAAAATCAGTGTATGCCAAGATTATATATTCCCCATTGCGAAGGAGGGATGGGCCTCCTTGAAACTGATTGCATGTATAGATCTGCAGTTGTGGGACTCCACACATCTGCTGACCTCACAATACCCAAATTTAGTGAAAGTTTTGAAACATGAGAATAAATCAAAGATGGCTTCTCTGCTTAATTTTAGCAGAAGCATATCCGTGTCAAGCAGGAATGGAAATCAAAACCAGAAGTAAATAAAAATCAGGCAGCAACTGAATGTGCCAAAAAATGAAAGAATATAAGGTGAAGGACCAGATGAGAAAGCAAGAAATGTGGAAAAAGCGCAAATATAGTTGCAAGTATAGAAAACTTCTGAAAGAACCTCATGTTGGTCAGGAACGAACACAGTAATGGTTAAGGAGAGGCAAGTTCAAACCAAGAGATGAAAGGTTAATAATGGTAGCCCAAAATAGTGGGCTGCATACATGCTGGTTTACAAAGTCCATTGAACATGTGGGAGAAACAAGTAAATGTAGGTTTTGTAAAACCTAATTGTTAACAGTTGCACACCTCGTTGTTGGTTGTGACATACTAATGGCAGAAGGACTGTATACTGAAAGGCATAATAATGTGGCAAGATTGTTGCATTAGGGATTGTGCAAACATTATGGTATTGAAGAGACTGGAAACATGAGCCACAAAGCATCATAGAAAATGATGAAGTTTATATCACATGGGATCACCCATTACCAACTGTTCAAAAGATAGATGCTAGAAAACCAGATGTAGTGGTCCAAGAAAAGAAGACAAATGTAGCATTGATCTGTGAAATTGCTACACTCAGTAACTTAGTGTCATGTGTACAGGGGGAGACAAAGTCATAAAATATCAGGCTGTGCAGGCAGAAATGAGAGCAATGTGGAAGAAAGATACCTGGACAGTTCCAGTAGTAGATGTTCTTCGTTTTCCATTGCTGCAGTCCTAACTATTGGGTATAGTCCGCGTCCCGTCGGCCCGAATACCAGAGTATAAGGCTGACGTCGGTCAGGGCGCATTAGACTGACGTCAGTACGTCAGGGTACTAATGCGCATGACCGACGTCATATCCTCAGTCTTTTTTGCCGCATGGTGAGATGTTAGCAGTCCAGTTTGCATTAATGGCTTTCAAGGAGTTACTTCTTCCAGGGCAGGTGTTGATTCTAACAGACAACACAACTGTCATGTGGTACATCAACAAGCAAGGGGGAACACATTCTTATCCTCTATGCAGGCAAGCAATGATTTTATGGGAGACTGCGCTAAGCTTGCAACTAACTCTTCAGGCAAGGTTTCTGCCGGGAGCACAGAACTCCTTAGCAGATGTGTTAAGCAGACAAATCATGGATCCCCACGAGTGGAAACTGGATCTTCATGTATTTCAAAATTGACAGTGTCATGGGGAACTCCAGACATAGATCTGTTCGCTTCTCCACTAAACCACCAGCTGCCACAGTATTGCACAAAGGGGTTTCATCACACAGCTTGGAAAGTGGATGCTCTGTCTTTCAGTTGGAAAAACCTTCATGTGTATGCCTTTCCTCCTCTGCCTCTTCTTCCAAAGGTACTATTAAAGGTCAGACAAGACAGGCCAAGGATGATTTTGATAGCTCCAGATTGGCCTCGGCAACACTGGTACCCACTACTACGGAGTCTGGTAAGGAAGCCTCCATGGCCTTTACCTCTGATTCCTCATCTGTTATCTCAGAAGGATGGTCATCTGCTCAATGTCAAGCTTCACTCTCTTCATCTAACAGCCTGGCATCTTCTGTGTTGACACACAGCAGGTCTCAACTTCCTCAACAAGTTTTAAATGTGATTATGGAAGCTAGAAGACCTAGTACAAGGAAAGTGTACGCAGAAAAATGGAAGAGATTTTTATTTTGGAGTACAGCAAAGAATTTGCAGGTTTCGAAGCCTAATTTAAGTGTGGCTCTTCAATACCTTACTGAGTTATTGGACAAAGGTTTGTCCTTCTCTTCCATTAAGATTCATGCTGCAGCAATTTCAGCTCACTATGATTGTGACCCACCATTGTTTTCGCATCCTTTGTTCAAGCAGTTTCTTAGAGGGGCAAAGAATATAAGACCCCCACGTAGAGCTCCTACTCCTGCTTGGGATCTCAATTTTGTGTTGGAAAAACTTACTCTACAACCTTTTGAGCCTGCGGCTACTGCTGAATTGAAATACTTGTCATGGAAGACTGCTTTTCTGTTGGCTATTACTTCTGCAAGAAGGGTGTCTGAGTTGCAGGCCCTTATGGCAGTAGAGCCATTTTTGATTTTCCATAAGGATAGGGTATCATTACGTACTAATCCTTCCTTTATGCCTAAGGTGGTTTCTAGTGTGGCTTTAAACCAAACTATTCATTTGCCTACTTTTTATGCAGACCCCCAAAATAAAGGGGAAAAGATTTTGCACACTTTAGATGTACACAGGCAATTGCGTTATTATTTGAACAGGACTAAGGATTTTAGGCAGTCTCAGCAGTTGTTTGTTTCTTTTGCTTTGAGTTCACAGGGCAAGCCTGTGTCAAAACAAACTATTTCTAGGTGGATTGGCTTTTGCATTGCATTTTGTTATTCCCATCATGGCAAGGAGATTCCAGCTGGGATTAGGCCTCATTCCACTAGGGCTACTGCCACTTCAACAGCATTTCTAAGGGGGGTGGCAACTAAGGATATTTTGGAAGCAGCTACTTGGAGTTCAGTGCATACTTTCTCTAAGCATTATCACCTTCCTATCTACTCTAAGTCTAGGGCTAGTTTTGCCACAGCTGTTTTACAAGGCATGTTGTCAGCTCCTCCTTCTCTATGATTTGCCAGCCTCCCTTACCTCTGCTTTGGGATTCTACCCAATAGTTAGGACTGCAGCAATGGAAAACGAAGAACATAGTACAGTTTTGTACCTACCATAAATGTAGATGTTCGAGGATTCCATTGCTGCAGTCCAATTTACCCTCCCTCCTTCCCCTCTGTGTTTAGGGGTGGTTGTGTAGGTGAGTTTACATGCTTATATTTTTGTATATATTCTTGTATATATTGTACATGTTTTTGGTGCAGGTATTTTGGGCCTTGTCTTTTTAGGGTCTTCTGACATCTGGGGCAAGAAAAGACTGAGGATATGACGTCGGTCATGCGCATTAGTACCCTGACGTACTGACGCCAGTCTAATGCGCCCTGACCGACGTCAGCCTTATACTCTGGTATTCGGGCCGACGGGACGCGGACTATACCCAATAGTTAGGACTGCAGCAATGGAATCCTCGAACATCTACATTTATGGTAGGTACAAAACTGTACTTTTGAGCAGTGGGTCTTATTTAAAGAATCTACAATCATGTTTAGATATGTTACTAATCCCTGTAACCCTGTACAAATTGCAGGAGGAGTCATTACTGGGCACATTGTGAGTGCTACGAAGAGCACTTTTGGCTAATATCAAAGTCATAAGGCCTGGAGGGAAGTCTGTCACAGGACCCTGAACTCTGCCTGGCCAGGAGATGCAACTCAGAGGGACTTTGAAGGCTTTGAGACTGAGCCTAGGCCTACAGTTATTGTGGAGGAAATTGTGACTCTAGGGCAGTCCATGGGCCTGGAGATCAATGCTGATGATGTGGAGGAGTTAGATGAGGAGCATAAAGAAGAGCTCAGCACGGAGGAGCTTTAGGAACTTCAGAGGTAGCAACAACAGACAGTGGTTGAGGAACTGTCTTCAGGTGAGGAGGAGGTAAGGGAGAATGTCCCCAGTTCATTAATCAAAGAAATGTGCACAAAATTGGTGGACATGCAGAAGTTTGTAGAAAAATATCACCCTGACAAAGCTCTAACAAGCTGCAATGTTAATTTGTTCAGTGAATGAACAATGTCCCACTTTAGAAGCATTTGAAATGTAGGCAAAAACAAGCATCATTGGATAGGTTTCTAGTGAAAATTAAACCTGGTGAGTCTTAAGTAGGGTTCAGTGGTGATAAGAGAGAGAAAACAGAAAGAGAGAGAACCCCTGAAGGGCAGTTGGCCAAAGTTTTTATAGAGGGGTACTCTCCTTCCAAAAAATAACATCTATCCTCCTCATCATCTTACTCACCACCATCCCTTTAGTCCCTGAAAGTTATACAAACTTAAAATTTAAAGTTGTACTGTTTATTAGTGAACTTTTACTGTACTGTTTAAAAGTGAAGTTATACTGTTGTTTAATGAAGTTATATGATTTATTAGTAAAATAAAACTCCATTAATGCATATATTGCCTTATAAAATGAGGATTTTCTCAGAGTCTGGAATAGATTAATTCAATTTACATTATTCCTTATGGGAAAAATGTGTTTGCCACTCGGTGTGCCTTCTGGAACAAATTGATGACACGTATTAAGATACAACTGTATTAAAAATTGGAGACCAAAGAGTGTTTGTGGGGAAATGATTTTTCACTGCACACCAGGCAGAAGAGAAGCAAATTTATCCCAGCAGTCATGGGATGTTAAGAGGAAGATATAAAAGCTGCTGTTTCTAGCTGTCTTCAGAATATTTTTCCTGTGGTATCAAAGACATTTTTGGATGCAGAACTTGCAAAGGAGGAAATAAAAAAAAAATGTATCCAGCAAAGAGAAGATATTCTGCTTCTCATTCTTCTGACAATAAAGCTCACAAAAAGCACTTTTGCCAATGAAACCTTTTCCAGTGCTACAAAGGGAAAATGCTTGACAGGCAGAAAAAAGTACAGAAGTTGAGAAGAGTCCAGAGTACCTTTGACTTTAAACCAGAGTCCAGTGATTGGAGATGAAAAGGAGGAAGACCAGCAGCATTGAAGTTGATGCTTTATCGACTCTCATGTATTCACCAGTCACATTTGTGAATATACTTTTACAAGAAAAAGTGGCTGAGAAAGAATGGACTTTTTGGTGACTTTGTTAAACTTGTGAGTGCACTATAAGGCATATACTGTACTTTGCCATTAGTGTTAGAAGGACGCTAAAAAGGGAAAAGGTAACTAAGAAAAACAAATGTTTGATCTTAGTATGTGTATAAAACAGTTCATGATATAAATAGCATATGATGGATAGAAGGAAGGTTGGTATATTGTGTGTGCAAGAGACCAGATGGAAGGGGAGTAAGGCTAGGTGGGTGGGTTCATATTGTTTTATCATGGTGTGGATGGAAGGAGAAATGGCGTAGGAGTTATTCTGAAGGAACAGTATGCTAATAGTGTTTTGGAGGTGAAAAGAGTGTCGGATAGAGTAATGTTTATGAAGCTGGAAATTGATGGTGTAATGATGAATGTTGTTAGTGCATATGCTCCACAAGTTGGGTGTACAGTGGATGAGAAAGAAAAATTTTGGAGTGAATTGGATAAAGTGGTGATGACTGTACCCATGGGTGAGAGAGAGGTGATTGGAGCAGATTTCAGTGGGCATGTTGGTGAAGGGAACAGAGGGGATGAGGAAGTGATGGGTAGGTATGGTGTTAAACAAAGGAATGTAGAAGGTCAGATGGTAGTGGATTTTGCGAAAAGGATGGACATGGCTGTGGTGAATACGTATTTTAACAAGAGGGAGGAGCATAGGGTGACATACAAGAGTGGAGGAAGATGCACACAGGTGGATTATATCTTATGTAGGAGGGCCAGTTTGAAGGAGATTGGAGACTGTAAAGTGGTGACCGGAGAAAGTGTAGTTAGGCAGCATAGGATGGTGGTTTGTAGGATGACGTTGGTAATTAAGAGGAGGAGGAGGAGTGTGAGGGCAGCACCAAGGATCAAATGTTGGAGACTGAAAAAGGGTAATTGTGAGGTGGAGTTCAGGGATGAGTTAAGACAGGCACTGGGTGGCAGTGAAGAGTTACCAAATAGCTGGGTAACTACAGCAGAGCTAGTAAGGGAGACAGCTAGAAAGGTGCTTGGTATCACATCTGGACAGAAGGATGGCAAGGAGACATGGTGGTGGAATGAGGAAGTGCAGGAGAGTATACAGAGAAAGAGGTTGGCAAAGAAGAAGTGGGATTGTCAGAGAGATGAAGAAAGTAGACAGGAGTATAAGGAGATGAGGTGCATGGCAAAGAGAGAGGTGGTGAAGGCCAAGGATAAGGCATATGAGGAGTTGTATGAAAGGTTGGACACTAAGGAGGGAGAAAAGGACCTGTACCGATTGGCTAGACAGAGGGACCGAGCTAGGAAAGATGTGCAGCCGGCAAAGGTGATAAAGGATAATGAGGGAAACATACTCACAAGCGAGGAGAGTGTGTCGAGGAGATGGAAAGAGTACTTTGAGGGGTTGATGAATAAAGAGAATGAGAGGGAGAGAAGGTTGGATGATGTAGGGATAGTGAATCATGAAGTACAATGGATTAGCAAGGAGGAAGTAAGGATAGCTATGAAGAGAATGAAGAATGGAAAGGCTGTTGGCCCACATGACATACCTGTGGAAGCATGGAGGTGTTTAGGTGAAATAGCAGTGGACAGTAGATGCTCACACAACACAGAAAACTGAGAACCAAAGTGGAAGCGGGACTATAAAGGCTGTCTTCCAAAATCAACACACCTCCAATAACTCCACCAAATGTTGCAAAGCTCAAAACACTGTCAATTCACCGATGTTGTATTAAATACTTTTATTGACAAATCCACTAGAAAAATTCAATAGAAAACTAGAATTGCTGAATGTTGTACAGAAACCAAAAAAGGGATTTAGCGCTTTCGTCTCCCACTGGAGACCTCATCAGAATCAATGCTTAAAGTGGTATAAAGTCCTTATATAATACCCATAGTTCCATTGATTGAATAATTGATAATTCCAATTAATTGAGTATGGTAAAATAAATTAAACATGTTTTCCTATTTAGTAGTACTCATCTATGCATTGAAAAACAACAATACCATGCACATATACAAGCATATACATTCTGCAATAAAAATGAAAACAGAAAGTAAAAATGCTATACATGTGTATAATCAGTGCAACTAAATAATAATATAAATATAAAATATTACACTTGTCTTGACACTTAAACGTGTTTACACACCAGTGTAAGTCAAGTACAATAAAATAAATTGAATGAATAGTTTAAGAATTTAAAAATTGTGTATATTAAACAATTGTGTATATTAAACTGAATGGGGCTGGTATGCTACTAAAACATCCTAAGAATCCTTATGTTTGAAGTAATACTTCATCCTATCAATGTATAAATGTATTATATGCTTCAATCAATTGAAAATACTGTTCTTCCCACTTGTATTCACTTATAAACTCATATGCTTAGAAAAGTGCATTCCTAAATGTACAAATGATATGCAGTAAAAATATTGTAAAAAATTTTAACATTTTATTTATTTATTTATATTTATTACACTCTGTGTATATGTTTTTATTTAAAAACTTGATGTACATATTTGTTACATAAATAAATTATATATATATTTGTATATTATTGTTAAAAAAAACAATACAAATAGTGTGGAGGTTAAAAGTTGTAGTATAAATATCATAAATATAAAAAATCATAAAAATATGTTTAAATATCATAAATATTATTAATATATATTATTATAAATATTGTGAATGTTGTAAATTCCAATTAATACTGTTAAAAACACAGGAGAGTTGTTGAGTATTCCAAAAACTTGTAGCCCATAATAAATAAATAAACTCGCTACGGCAATGTATCTAGATAAGTATTAAACCATAAAAACACCAGTGGTATAATAACTTATTACTAAGACTATTACTAAAATGTTATCTGAAAAATACACCCCTATTGTTGTGTTAAATGTTGTAATCATAATAAAAGGAAGAAAATGTTGAATTTTATATTAATATTATTATTATTATTATTATTATTATTATTATTATTATTATTATTATTATTATTATTATTAATGTCTCTTGGGGTCTTCAGCTAAAATCTTGAGGGCAGGTGTAATGGAGACGTGGTCATTCAACCCTTTACCAAAACAGGCATCCATCTTTAATTACCAAATCATTTCCCTATATTCTAATCTGGTCTCCCAATCACCACCCCTTTCCCGTTGTTCCACTTCTTCCAACACCCAAAATTTAAAATCAGCTTGTTGGCATGTTATTGAATGTCTGTACAGTGCATTATTCACATCCTTTTTGTTGATGTCTCTCATATGTTCATATATTCTCCTCCTTAAATGTCTAACTGTTTTACCTACATAAAATGCCCAACAGCATTTGCAAAATGCTAAATAAATCACCCCTTTGGTATAGCAACTACTATATCTCTTAGATTTCAGGGACATCCCTAAACTCGGGATCCACACACTTTTCGTATCTGCAATGAATGAACACTGGGAACATCTCCCACACCTACATGTACCAATTCTATTGGATACAGTTTCACATAACCCTATATTTTTCTTTTTCTCAAAAATATTCTTTAACTTTTGGTTCCTCCTATAACTATGAGTAAGTTATAGGCTGTCCCACATTTGTAATCATTCAAATCCCTTTCAAGCTTGGATAATTTTCGATTATAACTTCGTATAACAGTATTATCTACATCATATAATGTTCTTGTAAAAACAGTTTTGTATTCTTCGACAGAAAAAAGTAAATCATCATTAATTTCTTTAAATAGTCTATCTATATCTTTCTTATCTAACTCCATCCTCTTTTCATTAAAATTAATGAGTATTTTAAGCATAGCCAGCCCACATTCGTTAAAAACATCACTAATACTTTGAAACAATTCACCATCAGCATTATCATGAATATTGTTAGGAAACTTATATATCCTAAGTCCCTTTGGGACAATTTTGTCCTTTAAACATTGGTTAAAGTACCAGTTTTCCACAGCCAAATTTTTGTATCTAATAAGCAGCGATTTAAAAAGTTTACACTTCTCTTTATAGTCCATACTACGCATACCAACACAAATGACACATGGGAGTTTTTTAAAACTATGCCCACCAGAGTGACAGTTTTTCAAGATCGACTTACCTATAGTTATAGAAGGAACCAAAATTTAAAGAATATTTTTGAGAAAAAGAAAAATATAGGGTTATGTGAAACTGTATCCAATAGAATTGGTACATGTAGGTGTGGGAGATGTTCCCAGTGTTCATTCATTGCAGATACGAAAAGTGTGTGGATCCCGAGTTTAGGGATGTCCCTGAAATCTAAGAGATATAGTAGTTGCTATACCAAAGGGGTGATTTATTTAGCATTTTTTAAATGTTGTTGGGCATTTTATTTAGGTAAAACAGTTAGACATTTAAGGAGGAGAATATATGAACATATGAGAGACATCAACAAAAAGGATGTGAATAATGCACTGTACAGACATTCAATAACATGCCAACAAGCTGATTTTAAATTTTGGGTGTTGGAAGAAGTGTAACAACGGGAAAGGGGTGGTGATTGGGAGACAAGATTAGAATATAGGGAAATGATTTGGCAATTAAAGATGGATGCCTGTTTTGGTAAAGGGTTGAATGACCACATCTTCATTACACCTGCCCTCAAGACTTTAGCTGAAGACCCCAAGTGACATTAATAATAATATTAATAATAATAATATTAATATAAAATTCAACATTTTCTTATTTTTATTATGATTACAACATTTACCACAACAATAGGGGTGTATTTTTTCAGATAACATTTTAGTAATAGTCTTAGTAATAAGTTTTTATACCACTGGTGTTTTTATGGTTTAATACTTATCTAGATACATTGCTGTAGCGAGTTTATTTATTTATTATGGGCTACAAGTTTTTAGAATACTCAACAACTCTCCTGTGTTTTTAACAGTATTAATTGGAATTTACAACATTCACAATATTTATAATAATATATATTAATAATATTTATAATATTTATGAAATTTATACATATTTTTATGATTTTTTATAATATTTATACTACAACTTTTAACCTCCACACTATTTGTATTGATTTTTAACAATAATATACAAATATATATAATTTATTTATGTAACACATATGTACATCAAGTTTTTAAATAAAAACATATACACAGAGTGTAATAAATATAAATAAATAAAATGTTAAAAGTTTTTACAATATTCTTACTGCATATCATTTGTACATTGAGGAACGCACTTTTCTAAGCATATGAGTTTATAAGTGAATACAAGTGGGAAGAACAGTATTTTCAATTGATTGAAGCATATAATACATTTATATATTTATACATTGATAGGATGAAGTATTACTTCGAACATAAGGATTCTTAGGATGTTTTAGTAGCATACCAGCCCCATTCAGTTTAATATAGACAGTTTAATATACACAATTGTTTAATATACACAATTTTTAAATTCTTAAACTATTCATTCAATTTATTTTATTGTACTTGACTTACACTGGTGTATAAACACATTTAAGTGTCAAGACAAGTGTAATATTTTATATTTATATTATTATTTAGTTGCACTGATTATACACGTGTATAGCATTTTTACTTTCTGTTTTCATTTTTATTGCAGAATGTATATGTTTGTATATGTGCATGGTATTATTGTTTTTCAATGCATAGATGAGTACTACTAAATAGGAAAACATGTTTAGTTTATTTTACCATACTCCATTAATTGGAATTAACAATTATTCAATCAATGGAACTATGGGTATTATATAAGGACTTTATACCACTTTAAGCATTGATTCTGATGAGGTCTCCAGTGGGAGATGAAAGCGCTAAATCCCTTTTTTGGTTTCTGTACAACATTCAGCAATTCTAGTTTTCTATTGAATTTTACTACTGGATTTGTCAGTAAAAGTATTTAATACAACATCGGTGAATTGACAGTGTTTTGAGCTTTGCAACATTTGGTGGAGTTATTGGAGGTGTGTTGATTTTGGAAGACAGCCTTTATAGTACCTCTTCCACTTTGGTTCTCAGTTTTCTGTGTTGTGTGAGCATCTACTGGTGACTGTTTGGTTTCTTCCTGTGGAGCGGTTCGAGGAGTCTCCAGCGTGTTTTGTGTGCTTTTTTGCCTTTGAAACACCTTCTGCTTTCACCTACAGTGTGGATGGGTCTAATTTATTGAGTGAGTTGGTTCGAGTGATCCAGAACCACTCACAATCTACTAATTCCCCTGGTGATACGAGGAATGAAATACCTTGTGCGCAAAGCAGTCCTCGGATCCGTGGCAACGCGGATATGATGCCAGACACCAGAATGGAACCAAATGGTGCGTCAAGGAGCACGGATACTCGGGACAACATCTCTGGAAATAACTGTTCGGATAATGGACATTACAGAGAGTGCGACCAGGTACGAGTGCATCTCACAACAACAATTTTTCTAAATATGATAATATTGACTTCAATACCTGGTTAAATAAATCTTTTGCCGAAATGTATAAAATTCATGACGGTGATGGTATGCGTAGTATGGACTATAAAGAGAAGTGTAAACTTTTTAAATCGCTGCTTATTAGATACAAAAACTTGGCTGTGGAAAACTGGTACTTTAACCAATGTTTAAAGGACAAAATTGTCCCAAAGGGACTTAGGATATATAAGTTTCCTAACAATATTCATGATAATGCTGATGGTGAATTGTTTCAAAGTATTAGTGATGTTTTTAACGAATGTGGGCTGGCTATGCTTAAAATACTCATTAATTTTAATGAAAAGAGGATGGAGTTAGATAAGAAAGATAGAGATAGACTATTTAAAGAAATTAATGATGATTTACTTTTTTCTGTCGAAGAATACAAAACTGTTTTTACAAGAACATTATATGATGTAGATAATACTGTTATACGAAGTTATAATCGAAAATTATCCAAGCTTGAAAGGGATTTGAATGATTACAAATGTGGGACAGCCTATAACTCTAACCCTAATAGTAATAGGCAGTACTCACAATTTAGGAATTATAGAGGGGAGAATATCTAGAAACCCAATAAGCATACACCTTTTGCAGCTAACAAGTATAGGGGTAACAATTATCAAGGGCAAAATGTCAATCAGTCCTATGAACAGAAGTTTTATGATGACCTAAGAAATGCCCCTAGGGAAGGGATCCCTTTAGATGTGGAGGGCCCGAGGAGATCAGAGAGACTGAGGAACCGGGCCCAACAACAACCCTCATATGCACAGATAGTAGAGAACCAACACCAACAAGGGTACACAAGGAGAGCCTACAGATAACAGTTGATGGTGATATAGGCTTGAATATTAGTATGGAATCATGCCATGATGACAATCTTCGATCTATTATTTATTCATTTGAAGGGTTTAATATTTTTAACTATTCAGATGTTAATATTAATGAAGTTTACTTCAAATTATTTATTAAAGGATTTACTTTTGTGCTAGTAAAAAAAACAGGAATAGAAAATATCATCCTTGATATAAAAACCTTTACTAGGAAGTTGAATTTTAAGCATATTTTCAAACAGGACAACAGGAGTTATAGCAAGGACAATAAATTACAGAGGAGTAGTATCTACAACCCCCCACTTCACCAGGACATACTACACTTTGAGACTACACTTATTAAAAAAGTCAGATGTGAATACAAACAAAACAAACAAGTATATGGTAGTAATTTAACCAAGGAAGAATGTAGTCTCTTATACGAATTAGGAGAAAATAGTAGGATTCGTCTGATGAAACCAGACAAGGGGGGGGGGGGTTATTATGGACCAGTGGGACTACACGAATAGGATGTTTGAGATCCTAAATGATGACAGTACATACACATTGGTTTCTAGAAACAAAATAAATATTGCTTATAGGAAAATTGATTATATCTTGGAGGACAACTTATTGCAAGGTCTTATTGATAGTCAGTTATGCAATTTTTTGAAAGTGGACAAACCAATAATACCGGCCCTATTTGGTATTCCTAAGACTCACAAGAATGTGGTTGATCCCCCCTATGAGGCCCATAGTGTCATCACAGGGATCTAAGACCCAACCCTTTGCCATATATGTTGATACAAAATTAAAGAACTTTTATACAAAATATACACATATATTGGTTGATTTGTGGGATTTTTTTTTACAAAAACTGGGTAAAGATCCATATAATCAGGAGAGTATATTCATAACGGTAGACGTAAAGGACTTGTTTTCAGTCATACCACACTGTGTTGGTATGGAATGGTTTGAAGAAATGGTATTGGAGATGAACTTGGTGACAAATGATGAATTTAGGTTGATATTGGAAAGTGTGGACTTAGTGTTAAAAAACAACTACATATTCTTTCAAGGTGAAGTGTACCACCAAAAACAAGGAGTCGCTATGGGTTTGGCATGTGCCCCATTATATGCAAACATTGTCATGTTATATTGGGAGAAGCAGTATTTGTTCAGCAGTACATTTTTTAAATATGTGAATAGCTATTACCGATTTTTAGACAATATTTTTATTGTATGGAATGGACCTGAAACACTTATAGAAGACTTTATATTGTATATTAACAGCACTACTATTTTTTTAAAGTTCACACATGACATTAATAAACACGAAATCAACTTTTTGGACATCATGTTGCAAAAGAATTATGTGACTAGTAAATATAAATCTGTGATTTACAGGAAAACGTACCACTCTAACACCTACTTACATTTTGATAGTGATCACCTTGAATTATTAATAAAGAACATTGTTAAGGGCCAAATGATAAGAATTGCAAGGATGATATCAGAAAGAGATGATTTTCTTTTAGAGATGGACAACCTACAAAAAAATGTTTCAGCAGAGGGGATACCCAGTGGATCTCATCATGAAGGTGAAACAATATATAATTGAAAAAAGAGAAACATAGTATAGACCTCTACTATATAGAGAAGATCTGAACAATACCACAGGGGCTGGCCAGAATACGAGTAATTCGAACAACAAGCCAGCTATTGGGCCATTTTTAACTTTAACGTATTTTAAGGGTATAAAATGGCTCAAAAAATGTATTAATGACACATGGGAGTTTTTTTAAAACTATGCCCACCAGAGTGACAGTTTTTCAAGATCAACTTACCTATAGTTATAGAAGGAACCAAAATTTAAAGAATATTTTTGAGAAAAAGAAAAATATAGGGTTATGTGAAACTGTATGCAATAGAATTGGTACATTTAGGTGTGGGAGATGTTCCCAGTGTTCATTCATTGCAGATACGAAAAGTGTGTGGATCCCGAGTTTAGGGATGTCCCTGAAATCTAAGAGATATAGTAGTTGCTATACCAAAGGGGTGATTTATTTAGCATTTTGTAAATGCTGTTGGGCATTTTATGTAGGTAAAACAGTTAGACATTTAAGGAGGAGAATATATGAACATATGAGAGACATCAACAAAAAGGATGTGAATAATGCACTGTACAGACATTCGATAACATTCCAACAAGCTGATTTTAAATTTTGGGTGTTGGAAGAAGTGTAACAACGGGAAAGGGGTGGTGATTGGGAGACAAGATTAGAATATAGGGAAATGATTTGGCAATTAAAGATGGATGCCTGTTTTGGTAAAGGGTTGAATGACCACATCTCCATTACACCTGCCCTCAAGATTTTAGCTGAAGACCCCAAGAGACATTAATAATAATAATAATAATAATAATATTAATAATAATAATATTAATATAAAATTCAACATTTTCTTCCTTTTATTATGATTACAACATTTACCACAACAATAGGGATGTATTTTTTCAGATAACATTTTAGTAATAGTCTTAGTAATAAGTTTTTATACCACTGGTGTTTTTATGGTTTAATACTTATCTAGATACATTGCCGTAGCGAGTTTATTTATTTATTATGGGCTACAAGTTTTTAGAATACTCAACAACTCTCCTGTGTTTTTAACAGTATTAATTGGAATTTACAACATTCACAATATTTATAATAATATATATTAATAATATTTATAATATTTATACATATTTTTATGATTTTTTATGATATTTATGATATTTGTACTACAACTTTTAACCTCCACACTATTTGTATTGATTTTGTAACAATAATATACAAATGTATATATAATTTATGTAACACATATGTACATCAAGTTTTTAAATAAAAACATATACACAGAGTGTAATAAATATAAATAAATAAATAAAATGTTAAAATTTTTTACAATATTCTTACTGCATATCATTTGTACATTTAGGAACGCACTTTTCTACGCATACGAGTTTATAAGTGAATACAAGTAGGAAGAACAGTATTTTCAATTGATCGAAGCTTAAAATACATTTATATATTTATACATAGATAGGATGAAGTATTACTTCGAACATAAGGATTCTTAGGATGTTTTAGTAGCATACCAGCCCCATTCAGTTTAATATAGACAGTTTAATATACACAATTGTTTAATATACACAATTTTTAAATTCTTAAACTAGTCATTCAATTTATTGTATTGTACTTGACTTACACTGGTGTGTAAACACGTTTAAGTGTCAAGACAAGTGTAATATTTTATATTTATATTATTATTTAGTTGCACTGATTATACACGTGTATAGCATTTTTACTTTCTGTTTTCATTTTTATTGCAGAATGTATATGCTTGTATATGTGCATGATATTGTTCTTTTTCAATGCATAGACGAGTACTACTAAATAGGAAAACATGTTTAATTTATTTTACCATACTCAATTGGAATTAACAATTATTCAATCAATGGAACTATGGGTATTATATAAGGACTTTATACCACTTTAAGCATTGATTCTGATGAGGTCTCCGGTGGGAGACGAAAGCGCTAATTCCCTTTTTTGGTTTCTGTACAACATTCAGCAATTCTAGTTTTCTATTGAATTTTTCTAGTGGATTTGTCAATAGAAGTATTTAATACAACATCGGTGAATTGACAGTGTTTTGAGCTTTGCAACATTTGGTGGAGTTATTGGAGGTGTGTTGATTTCGGAAGACAGCCTTTATAGTACCGCTTCCACTTTGGTTTTCAGTTTTCTGAAATGGCAGTGGAGTTTTTAACCCAATTGTTTAATAAAATCTTGGAAAGTGAGAGGATGCCTGAGGAATGGAGAAAAAGTGTTTTGGTACTGATTTTTAAGAATAAGTGTGACGTGCAGAGCTGTAGTAACTACAGAGGGATTAAATTGTTCAGTCACAGCATGAAGTTGTGGGAAAGAGCAGTGGAAGCAAGGTTAAGAAGGGACGTGATGATTAGTGATCAGCAGTATGGTTTCATGCCGGGAAAGAGCACTACAGATGTGATGTTTGCTCTGAGAGTGTTGATGGAAAAGTACAGAGAATGTCAGAAGGAGTTGCATTGTGTTTTTGTAGACTTGGAGAAAGCATATGACAGGGTGCCTAGAAAGGAGTTGTGGTATTGTACGAGGAAGTCAAGAGTGTCAGAGAAGTATGTAAGAGTGGTACAGGATATGTATGAGGGTAGTGTGACAGCGGTGAGGTCTGCGGTGGGAGTGATGGATGCATTTAAGATGGAGGTGGGGTTATATCAAGTATCAGCTCTGTGCCCTTTCCTATTTGCAATGGTGATGGACAGGTTGACAGACGAGATCAGACAGGAGTCCCCGTGTACTATGATGTTTGCAGATGACATTGTGATCTGTAGTGAGAGTAGGGAACAGGTGGAGGAGACCCTGGAGAGATGGAGATATGCTCTAGAGAGAAGAGGAATGAAGGTCAGCAGGAATAAGACAGAATATATGTGTGTGAATGAGAGGGAGGATGCAAGGAGTAGAGGTGGCGAAGTTGGATGAGTTTAAATACTTGGGGTAAATAGTTCAGAGTAACAGTGAGCGTGGAAGAGAGTACAGGCAGGATGGAGTGGGTGGAGAAGAGTGTCAGGAGTGATTTGTGACAGACGAGTACCAGTAAGAGTGAAAGGGAAGGTCTACAAGAGGGTAGTGAGACCAGCTATGTTATATGGGTTGGAGACAGTGGCATTGACAAAAAGGCAGGAGTTTGAGCTGGATGTGGCAGAATTAAAGATGGTAAGATTTGCACTGGGTGTGATGAGGGTGGACAGGATTAGGAATAAGTATATTAGAGGGTCAGGCCAGGTTGGAAGGTTTGGAGACAAAGCCAGAGAGGCACAATTACCTTGGTTTGGACATGTGCTGAGGAGGGATGCTAAGTATATTGGGAAAAAGATGCTAAGGATGAAGCTACCAGGTAACTGGAAAGGAGGAAGGCCTAAGATAAGGTTTATGGATATGGTGAGAGAGGACATGCAGGTGGTTGGTGTGACAGAGCAAGGTGCAGAGGACAGGAAGAAATGGAAATAGGTGATCTGCTGTGGTGACCCCTAATGGGAACAGCCGAAAAAAGAAGATGATTGTATATAGTAAAGCAGTTTTGTGTAGTCAGGAGTATTTTATGTGTTGAGGTATCTTTTCAGTGACTGCTGTGTTTGTTAAAGGTATTGAAGTACACAAGTATTTTTTAGTTTTAGGAAATATAATCCTTTACAGTATAACCAAAGAAGAAAGTCTTGACGGAATTAAGTTTAATATAAATATGCTGTGATCCTGAGCTGGTGCAGTGTAAAAGTTCACTGGTCATATTTTATATAGTATAAAGATATTTTCTCAATTGTACAAGTGGTTAATATCTAGATTAATGCACTTGGCTTAAGCTGTGATTTTTTTTGTGAGCAAGTAGGCTTGAAAAAACAGACAAAATGATGAATGCCATGGTAATTGCCAAGTTTCTTACAGCTGCAAGGTTATTGACTTTTTTTATTTTTAACAAATGTTTTGTGGGCAACTTTTTGTTCGGAGTGGAATTCACAAAGATTCATTGTTAACTACTATTACATGGAGATGAGCTATCTGCAGCTGCAGGTGATTAATCTTGAGGGTTCAGAGCAGTCCTTGCTGAGGGAAATGTAAAATATAAAGGTACAGTGGCAAGCAGCTCAGAGTAAATGTTTGAAATTATGGGAACTGAATAAGAGATGGCAGACTTAATACTTTAATAAATTTAATATAACACTATCCAGTTTAGTTTTATTTAAATATAGCCAGTAGGTGGTTTCCTAGGGCTAGTTATTTTTTTTCTGAAAGCATGCAAGCTATTTTTCACATTTGAGAAGGGAACAGAGATGAGGAAAAAAAAAGACAGCAATCAGTGTGAGTGAGAACACTTGTTATAGCATGTGCTTTAGCATGGGTGACCTTAATTTTAAGTTAGGTAATGCTTGTGGGTGCTGCTGCCAATTTGGAGAATTGTTCCAATCTGGAGGGTTGAACTTCATTTTTTCAAGATGTGCATAGTTTTGTGTGTTCTAAGTTAAGGCGATAGTTTACTTGAGGGCCTCACCAGATGTAAGATAGTCTTTAAGAATTAGAGCTATCAGTAACATTGCACAGTGCATTAAACTGCACAGAAGGTGAGGGTTCAGAATAATTTATCCCCAGAATTGTTTGTAATAAACCACAATAATTTGTGTTGTGTGGGATGTACGTATGGCATTTCATGAGCATCTTTTAAGCACTTCATCTTCCGTAAATCTCATGCGTTATTATAATACTTAAAACTTATTTTATTTCATTTCATTTACTAACATGGCTGTTTTAGTCATGTAAACAGCTGACCGATACTGTTTTATGATCTGACAAGCTGTAAACAGACGTACTGTAGTGTATTATGTGCAGTTACATCAGTTTCTTTTTGTAGTATAATGTGGACATTAAGGAAATATGATATAGATTATACTGACTCATCTCAGTTATAGGGCTCTTCCTGTCAGCAGGTGACACAGTGAATTTCTCCAGGCTTGTTCTTGTTTAGGTATGCTGTTTAAGGGGTAATACTTTTACAGGCTTGTTTTAATTTGTCTTCAATCTTCAGAAGCCAGTATTGAGATTGTTTCCTGTGGGATTCACTGACACTTTTAGCAACAGCTGATTAGAATGCCATGTCAGTCATGGCTCATTACATATGCAGACCTGGTCATCAATCATTTGAGACATGCCCACTTCTGGGCGAAATGCAAGGTGTGGCCTTCAAGTAAAATATCACCTAAGTTAATAGGGGATGTTGGTGTTCTGCAAATGTATTTCGTGTTTTTATTTTTTTACGTAGTTTCATTAAAACAGAAAGCCCTGAAAATCTGACAGCAGAGATTAAGGAATAAGTTTATATAAAAGATAGTCTGCCAAACCTTAATGTGTGCATGTAACACAAAAGTTAGAAATGCTCATTCAAAATAAATCTTGTCATGTATAATATGTAGGAGTAACAGCTTTTTATCATAATGGCTATGATTATTTTTGAATGTAAATGGCCTTACAGGTATAGACAAAAAGAGAGTATTGAAATATATTAAGAAATGCAGAGTGGTGCAGTAGAAACATTTGGAAAGAAATGAGCATTTGAATTTGGGAAGGAAAGGTTTTCAGGATGTATATTCAGCAGCATATGAGGGACAGAGGAAAAGGGGATTAACTATACTAACTGCTAGAAGGGTTCAATAGTGATAGAAGGAAAAAGAATTACAATAGTGGTAGATTTGCAGTAGTAAGGGGCTATTAACAAGGGAAAAGGACTGCTCTGTCATGTATTTATATTCCATCCAAAGTTCTGCTATGGAGATTAGAAAACATTTGGGAGAAATAATCAGCTTTTAGCGTGAAATATTACTTCAGGTGGTAACTGGAACTTGATTTGCAATAGAGATAATCTATCAGGGGAATCTAGAAGGGAAAACAAAAAACAAGAGAGTAGATGTGTCAAGAAATTTATGAAAGTATTTGATATGGAAGATGTGATTTCAGTAGTAGGAACTCCAACAGAGTTTATATGTTACAATAACTAAGCTAGACAAGATAGCAATTATATTTCACAGGAACATGTGTTCATTGAAGGCCTTGACACAGATCCAGTAACTGTTTTGATCATGCACCAATTAAAACTAAGTTAGAATGACATGATGATGAAGTAAAAATGAAGCACTGGTGCTTCCTCACCTGTTAAAAAGAGAGGTATACAGGGAATGGGCTATAGAATTTATTCAGGAGTTATTAGGGCAGATAGAAATACCTTCAGAAGTTGTAGCTAGTGAGTAAGATAAAATGAAAATGAAGTTCAAAAATAGGGTGGGAATAAAAGACAGAAAGATAAATAGTTTAAGAAGTAAATGGAATTACTTAAAGGGGATGACAAAGTTTATTGCAGAATAAAGGGAGTCTCACAGAAGAAGAGGTGCAAATACAGAGTGCTAAAGAGAAAATAAGGGTGTATCTGGATAATATGCACGAGTGTAGAAAGATTGGTGTTAAGCAACTATTTTGTGATCATTCCAGAACACAAAATCTTTTAGCACAGTGGCTTATGCAACAGGAAACAGAATGTGTTGTCATCAAAATTAGAGAGCCTTTAACAAGACGAATACCCAGAGATCCTGTAGAGGTATTAGAGATATTTAGGAAATTGTATGAAAATTTGTATAAAGCAGAGGTGTGTGGAAATCAAGAAAGTGGAAATATTTATGGAAGACTTAATTATACAAAGGTTAGAGGGAGATGAGGCTCGACAACTAGTAGTTAAGATAGGAGATGAGGTAAAAATGGTGAATTATAAGTCTTCAGGAAAGTCTCCAGGAACAGATGGCAGTCCTGTAGAAATCTGTAAGTTAGGAAAGAAGAAATAAAAGGTAAAGATCTGGAAGATTTTAACATCATTTTAAAATGAAGAGAAGCATCCAATATCTTGGAAGAAAGCTGTGGTGGCTGTATTACCTAAAGATGGTAAAAGCTCATCAGCCCAGCTTCCTGTAGACCCATTTCAGATGTTCATCGTATTTCATTGTTGCAGTCATTACAGTTGGGTTATCCTGCTGGCAGGCTACCCGCATTCGGCCTGAATTCCAAAGTCTAGGTCCGGCGTCGGTAGCTGTCGCCTCCTCCCTGATGTCAGTGCGCCAGGGGTATAAAAGATGCAGCTGACGCCATTTTCTTCAGTCTTTCTTGCTGCGCTATGCCCGAAGCAAAAGTAGTTCGCAAGTGCCGGTCGGCCGACTCCTGAGATTTTCAAAGACGAATTTCAGATCCGAAGTCTTCATTAAAGCTAAGTACCCAGTTGGGGAAACTTTTTTCTTGCTCCAGACCGATGTCAGAAAAAGTTAACAATTGTATTTCTTGTGGGAAGCAAATACCTCATAAGGATTTTCATTCCTTGCCTAGGCCCTGACCACAACGTTGATAGCTGTCGGTTTTGCACTAGATTTAACCAACGCACTATTAAGCGTCGGTACGATTTTGCCTTTTATCACTTTGGTTGAAGATTCAATTACATAATGCCGTTGGAACAGCCGATGACCGGAGTTTATAAAAAGCGCAAGGAAAAAGAAAAGGACAGGCATCCGAGGTCCAAAACCGACGACGAGGCTGCCGCTATGTAAAGCCTACTTCAGCTTCAAAAGCAAGGACTAAAGCAGCTCTAAAGACAAAGAAACAAGTACAGCATTCTCCTGGACAGACCTCCATGCCTAAAAAGCAGATGCTCAAAATGGCCGAAGACCTAATTACCTTGATCAGGGGTTCCCATCCCCCTCCTGATTAGAGGCCTAGGCAAGAGACAGAATATGAATCTTCAGATCAGGTTTCCATTTCCTCTGACTCTTCTGAACAGGAATACCCTCTTCCTCCCTATGAGGATTCTGATGCTGAAGAATCTATCCCTTCAGCCTCTCCTCCTGAGGATTATTTTTTTGGTGAAACCTTGCATACCATGAGGGAGCACTTCCACTGGGAGAGCCAAGACTACTCAGAATCTAAGAAAAGGCTTAGAGATTTTCATTTACTACCTAAGCACAGGCCCCTGGCTATTCCTCCTGTGTTAGACATTGTGGGTGATGTGTTTTCAGAGTCCGGCCTATCTCCTGACTCTTTACCCCCTTCTCCCATTAAACCAAACAGATATTACAGGGTTCCAGATTCTCATAAATTCCTTTATAAAAACCCTGCTGCAGACCCAGAAACCATTTCTCAGGGTCCCAAAGGGGTCAAGGCTTCCACTGCAAAAAACCCTATCCCCTCTGACAGGGATTCAAGGACACTAGACAGATGGGGGAAAAAGGTTTACACTTCTGCAACTCTGACTGTGAGGGCTTTAAATTGTCAATTTCATATGCTTAAATGTCAGCAATACTTAATGTCACTGCTTAAACAGAAAATGTTGAATAATTCTGATTGTGCAGAAAATAAGGAAATGCAGGATTTATTGCATGCAACTGAAGTGGGAAAAGCATACATTGCAATGTGGTTTTGATTCTGTGGAGGCCTCTTGCAGGGCCGCAGTTACGGGTTCTGTCATTAGGAGGCATGATTGGTTAAAAGAACAGAATCTGCCTGATCATGTTAAAGCAAAATTATTAGATGCTCCATTACAGCATGATACTTTATTTGGTGTTAAAGCAGAGGAGGGTTGAAGAAAATGGAGGACAAAGCGAAATCTATGCAAACAGTAAAGGATTTCTTACAGGTACAGCCACACCCAAATTTAGCAGGAATTGGTCCTTTCCAGTGTCAGACAGGCCACAAAGAGGCAGATACAGATGTCCCAGAGGCAGATCCCAGCTGCAGGGCTCATACAGGCCTAAACAGTGGGGCACTTCTTCCTCCAAAAGCGGAGAAGACAAATCACAGCCATACAGGAAACAGTCCCAATGACTTTCCTCTGCCAGCTCCAAGCACTTATCTTTTGGCAGCCCCCTTGGGGGGAAAACTAGCTTTTATTTTTCACAAAACTGGCACAAGATCACCCAGGGCAAATGGGTCTTGAATATAGTGTCCCAGGGCTACTTTCACACCCTGCCAAGAGCAAAAGGTATGCCAGACCTGCCACACAATCAATGGGCAGAGGCACAAAAACAAGTTTCATGAACATGAGGGTCATTCAGCAAGTACTGCAGCAAGAGCAGGGACAAGGATTTTACTCAAGACTTTTCTTGGTACCCAGAAAGGACAAAACCTAGAGACCAATATTGGACCTGTCTATTCTAAATACTTTTCTCGACGTTCCAAAATTCAAAATGTTGACGCTGCAGCAGCTTCTGCCCATGCTGGGCAAGAAGGCTTGGCTTGTAACTTTGGACCTAAAAGAGGCATACCTGTATGTACCAATCAGACAATCTTGCAGAAGATACCTCAGATTCATAGCGGGCTCAATGCACTACCAATTCTCTGCACTGCCCTTTGGGTTATCTACTGCGCCCAGAGTCTTCACAAAACACCTGGCACCAGTAATTGCTTATTGCAGACAAAGAGAAATTCAAATATATCCTTACTTGGACGACTGCCTCATTCAAGCAAAGAACAAGGACATCCTACTAAAGTATCTGGCGTTTGTAAAAAGATTACTAATTTGCCTAGGGTACACAGTAAATGAAAAGAAATCAAAACTGGTACCCTCTCAAGAGGTAATATTCCTGGGTGCAAGCTTAAATACAACTGCCCAGATGGCTTATCTCACGCCAGACAAACAAAGGCAAATGACTTCTTACTTCAAAATGTTGGCAACAAAGACCCAGTTATCTGTAAGAAAAATTCTGCAGGCTTTAGGCTTCATGACATCTGCATTCTACTAATTCCATATGCCAGACTGCATGTGAGGAAACTACAATGGTATCTAAAAAGTGTTTGGATTCAACATTGCCACAGCCTGGAAACATTAATTACCATCATTCCCTGCCTACAACTGGAGTTTTGATGGTGGGCACAGGCCTGTCACCTCAACAAGGGACAGCCATTTACTTTACCCACAGCCAGGCAGACATTATCAACAGATGCATCAGATTATGCCTGGGGGGCCCGCATGGCAGGAAAATGTATTCAGGGCACATGATCTGCAAGCCAAATGCATCTTCATATCAATCAAAAATAGATGCTAGCTGTTCAAAATGCCCTGACAGCTTTCAAGGATCTGCTTCATCCAGGACAACTGCTGATAAAGACGGACAATACTACAGTCATGTGGTACATAAGCAGGAGGGGGGGGGGCACACATTCCTATCCCTTCTGCAGACTAACCATGACTTTGTGGTTCACAGCATTGACTTATCAAGTACACCTGCAAGCACAATTCCTGCCAGGAAAAATAAATATTCTGGCAGATGAATTAAGCAGAAACCTCATGGATCCCCACAAATGGAAACTGGATCCACAAGTCTTCAGCATGATAGCAAGGAAATGGGGATGTCCAGACATAGATCTATTTGCCTCCCCTCACAACTTCCACCTACAGAGATTCTGCACAAGGACTTATCACAAGCAAGCATGGAAAGTGGATGCGCTATCATTCAGCTGGAAAACCCTAACAGTATATGCCTTTCCTCCTCTGCCTGTCCTCCCCAAGGTACTCCTAAAGGTCAGACAAGAGAAGCCAAAAATGAATCTGATTGCCCCAGACTGGCCTCGCCAGCACTGGTACCCAATCCTAAAGAGCTTGTCTCAAGGCCCAGCCTGGACATTACCTCTAATTCCTCACTTACTGACCCAACAAAACAATCAGATCCTGCACTGCCAACTCAGGACCCTAAATCTGGCAGCATGGCGGATATCGTAGCCATCAAAAATTCACCTCTCTCTAAAGCAGTGATGGATTTTTTTTGGAGGCCAGGAGGCCCAGTACCAAAAAATCTTATGCAGAAAAATGGAAGAGATTCTGTGCTTGGAGCCAGGCACAAGGAATTGACACGTGTGTACCAAATATTCCTCAGATTTTACAATATCTAACTGAGATGTTGGACAAAGGCCTATCCTTTTCATCAATTAAGATCCATGCCTCTGCCATTTCAGCGCATTGCAGTACGGAACCACCTATTTTTTCTCATCCATTGCTAAGGCAATACCTCAGAGGGGCCAAAAACATAAGACCTCCAAGGAGAGCACCAATACCGGCATAGGACCTCAATTATGTCTTGGAAAAACTCACACTGCCTCCTTTTGAGCCAGCCAATACAGCTGAGATAAAATTCTTATCATGGAAAACAGCTCTGCTCCTAGCAATTACCTCTGCAAGATGAGTCTCAGATTTACAGGCACTCATGGCTGTGGAACCTTTTATCATTTTCCATCCAGACAGGGTTTCTCTGAGGACAAACCCAACATTTATGCCTAAGGTAGTGTCCAGTGTGGCCCTTAACCAAACCATACACTTGCCCACCTTTTACCCAAACCCACAGAATAAAGGGGAGAGACTTCTGCATTCTTTGGACATACACAGACAGCTATGATTCTACTTGGACAGAACTAAAGCTTTCAGAAAGACTGAGCAACTCTTAGTGGCATATGCCGCAGGATCACAAGGAAAGGCTATCTCAAAGCAGACAATTTCAAAATGGATAGGCCACTGCATTCGTTTCTGCTATTCACAACATGGCAAATCAGTGCCTAAGGGCATTAGGCCACATTCAACCAGAGCAGCAGCCACTTCAGCAGCCTTCCTCAGAGGAGTACCAACCAAAGACATTTTAGAGGCTGCAACTTGGAGTTCAGTGCATACTTTTACAAAGCACTACCACCTACCTCTTTACTCTAAATCCAGAGCAGGCTTTGCCACTGCAGTTTTGCAGGGCCTCATAGCCTCTCCTAATCCTGTTTAGGCCCGGCCACCCAACCTCAGCTTTGGGATTCAACCCAACTGTAATGACTGCAACAGTGAAACACGATCAACATAGTACAGTTGTATACCTACCATAAATGTAGATGTTCGAGTGTATTCACTGTTGCAGTCCAGGTTACCCACCCACCATCCCCCTTTCTTTGCTGGGACATATCTGTACTTCTCTATTCTATACAACCTATGTGGTGTATTTGCTTATAGATGAAAGATATGTTTACTTAGTGCATGCATTTTTATTGGCATAATTTTAGCCTACCCTTTTGGGGGCACCTGAAATCTGGGACAAGAAAAACTGAAGAAAATGGTGTCAGCTGCATCTTTTATACCCCTGGCGCACTGACGTCATGGAGGAGGTGACAGCTTCCGACGCCGGACCTAGACTTTGGAATTCAGGCCGACTGCGGGTAGCCTGCCAGCAGGATAACCCAACTGTAATGACTGCAACAGTGAATACACTCGAACATCTACATTTATGGTAGGTACACAACTGTACTTTTTAAACCATGATTATAACGTCTGTAGTAGGTAAAAGAATGTCAAAGGTGTCGCCAGAGCAGAGGGGCAATGGATCAAGGTTTTGTGGAGGGGTGACAAACGTTTGACAATATTAATAGAACAGGGAAGCAGAATTTAAAAAAATACTGCTGCTGTTGGTGGGTCTTGGTGCAGAGAAAGCATTTGACAGAGGAAGCTATGATTCTGAGTAGAATATTGGAAACATTTGCATTCCCTCATACACTAATAAGATTAATTAGGCAGATACATGAAGGAGCAGAGGCAAGTGAGTGTGAGGGTTCCTGTCTGATAAGTTGTGTTTGAACAGAGGAACCAGACAGGGATGTCTTCTTTCCCTTTATTTGCTTTTGTATTTAGAGCAGTTGGCAAAGAAAATAAGGGACACAGAAATGCAAGGATATAATTGGTATGGTAGTTAGGAAACTTTGGCTTTATTTGCAGATAATGTTATTTTGTACCTGTTAATCCAAAAAAGGACATGTCATTGTTGAACATTTTGAGACAGTTTTGCATCTTTTTTGAGATATAAAATTGATGAAGATAAAACAGAGAGTATAATTTTAAATTATGTATCCACACATGAATTGTCTCAGCAATACCCATACTTATGGGGACATGGTAAGATGAACTGCTTATGAGTATGGATTTACAAAGGCCTTTGTTGTAGCAGTTAATGATATATGGGAAAAGACTAAAATGATGGTAAAAAAAATGGGAAGCTGGAAGCTCTTTTTAATAGCTATGTATAGTAAGATACAATCATTGAAAAAGTTTTTGGTTCATAGGTAGGTACTAGGCTATCTGCCCTAGGGCATTTATAAGCCTAGCCAGAATGTGTTGGCTTTCGCATCCCTTTTAGATTAGTTTCCTGAGCCTCTGTCCAGCAAGGCCACTGAAGTGATCCCAGGGGTAAATTTACGATTTCCCATCCATTCGTCAATATTTCTCTTGAAGAGAGTCAGTGAGGGGCTTTGCCTAACATAGATTGGGATTCTATTCCAGAGCGAGGGAAGTCTCTGGGACAGGAAGCTATCCCTCCAGCATGTCCTAATTATTGTTGTGCTGAGGTTTAAATCCCTAGAGTGTGTGGCTCTAAGAGATCTGGTTTTCTTGAGGTGGAGCATGTCCATTAATTCCGGGTTGGACATGGCCTTGTATGTCAGGCAGAGATCACCTCTGAGTAGGCGGTAAGCAACCAAGTAGAGCTGGAGTTTCTTTAGTCGAGCTGCATAGGACATCTGTTTGAGGCCCACAATCCTCTTGGTGAGGGACTTCTGTGGTCTCTCCAGCTGTTGCAGGTGTCGAGTAAGGTACATCCCAAATGGGGCATTGTACTCTATTATGGGCCCGATGAGCGATGAGTAGAGGGGCAGAATAACCTCTCTTGATCTACATGTGAACCCTTTCATGGTTAGGTGAGCTACATAGAAGGATTTTCTAACCACTTTGGCAATGTGATTATCAAAGTTGAGGTTGCTATCTACTTGGGCCCCCAGATCCCTAATTACATCTTCCATACTTAGTGGATTACCATCTATGTGGTACTTCATGGGCACTTTGTTTTTCCCAAAGGGGATGACTATGCACTTTTTGGCATTTAGCTTGAGGTCATGGTTCTGACACCAGGTATTCGTCTCTGTGAGACCCTTCTGGAGGATGTCTGTGTCAGCCGGAGAGTCGATTATGGCCGCCAGTTTGCAATCATCTGTGTACTTGGTCAGCCATAGTCCTCCCGTGCTTGCTTGTACCTCAGAGAAGTATTTACCGAACAGGAGGGGGTCCCAGGACTGAGCCCGTTGGGATGCCACTTGTAACCGGTTTAGAGTCAGACATGGCACTCGCAACTCTGACCATGTGAGTTCTGTCCATGAGCCACTTGGCAACCCAGCTCGTGACATAGGGGTTGATGTTCAAGCTGGTAAGCTTATCTATAATGCCAGAGTGGGGAATGGTGTCAAAGGCCTTTGCGAGGTCCAAGTAGGCTGTGTGGACTACCTTTCCCTCACCTATGGCCTTGGTAACTGTTTCAAATAAGTGAACTAGGTTTAGGAGGCAAGATCTGCCTTTAACAAAGCCGAATTGGGTAGAGTCCAGTGTCTGGAGGTTCCCAATGTCTCTGTTAATGAGTTCCATAATGATGTGCTCCATAGCTTTGCAGATCAGGCTAGTCAGGCTTATAGGGCAATAGTTCCCAGGACCTGTTATGGCACCACCTTTGTGGAGCGGGATAACTGTTGCTGTATGCCATTCTTTGGGTACATAGCCTGTGGTAAGGCTGAGTTTGAACAGTGAATTTAGGTGAGGGGTTAGTTCATTTTGGAGTTCGTGTAAGATGCAGCCTGGGATACCATCCGGTCCCACTGATGCTGTGTTTTTGGCTTTGAAAAGGGCTGTTTTCACCTGTGTCTCTGTGATGTCTGGGGCTCTGCATTCTTCTGGGATGGACACAGGCCTTTTTGGGGATTGGGGGGGGGGTAAAGTTTGCACCGAACCTGTCAGCCAGGATGTTGGCAATGTCAGTTGGTTCAGCCATTTTGCACTAGCTCAGAGCAGATATGAGAGTTGCCACCTAGATTCTTGACCTAGCTAAAGAAGGCTTTGTGATTATCTTTAGAGTCTTTGGCAATTTTTCTTTCGAAGCTGGCCTTGGATGATTTTATGAGGGATCGTAGTATTCTTGCTAATACTGATCAGGGATGCCTTCCCTTTTTGAAATTTTGCTCTATTATGTAATAGTTTCCTCCTTCTGTTGTATAGCTTATTTATGGCCGGGGTCCACCAGACTGGTTTGCTGTTTTTCGAGGAGTGGGTCTTGGTTTTACTTGGGATGGCTCGATCTATGCATTCTTGTAGGTGCTCGTAGAATGCATTTGTAAAGGATTCTGCGGTTTGGGCAGCATTATCCTTTATCAGGGGGGCTTTGAAACTTTCCACCTTGTTCTTGAGAAGTGTGAAGTTTGCTTTAGAAAAGTTTTTTACAGTGGTTTCCTTGACTGAGGGTGGGGTCAGGATGTGAATGTCCAGTGTGATTAGTTTATGGTCTGATCTTACCAGCGACTGGTTTACCTCTGGTGTGGAACATTGATCCCCCATGTTGGTGGTGATCAGGTCCAGTATGTTGTCACCTGTTGTGGGAGTGGTGATCAGTTCCAGGGCATTTGAGTTAATAAACCATAGGAAGCATTAGGCAAGGGAGTTAGTACTTGAGTAGTTTTCCCAGTCAATGTTTGGGTAGTTGAAATCACCCAATATCATGGTGTTAGGTAGGACCTTCATATTTTCCAGTGTTCTCAGGAATGCTAAGTCGGGGTCCTGTGACAAGGTGGGTAATCTGTAGCAAGCTACAATCTGAAAAGCAGCTTTGCTTACTGTTAGTTGCACATGGATGGTCTCAGAGGCCTCGTGCTGTGCCACTAACCTGGAGGTGTGGGTATCCTTGATGAAAATGGATACAGCCCTGTCTTTTGTATTTCGGTCTGGGTTCTGAGGCCGAAAGGTATGGTATGAGTTATAGCCTGGTAGTGCTGGGGTGCTCTCTGGAGCCTTGAACCAGGTTTCTGTTACTGCACAGATATCGATTCTCTCCATTCTGAGGAGTGCCTCGAGTGTGTGCATTTTGAGGTTTAGACTTCTGGCATTGAGTAGCATTACCCTCAGTTTTTGGTTTATTGTGTTGTTTACGGAGGTGGGTTTGTCTTTTGAGCCTTGCCTAAAAAGGCACTATGGGGGTGGCAAGAGCCTTGGCCAGTATTCGAAAGTCTAAGGGCGACAGGTGCAAGCTGTCTCTGGCGAAGCAACATGTCTTGTCGAGCATGTCATCCCAGTCTGACAAACACTGGATCCCCTTTGAATGACACCAAAATCTTAGCCAATTGTTAAAATTGATCATTTTATCTTTATACTGTGGCATCATTCTTGGTGAGGGCAGGATGCTACTCAGGGTCAGGGTCATACCGGCCTGGGCTACATGATAAGAGAGGTCCTCTATGTCTCTTTTCATGTAGTCCAGGGAGGTACTTCTCAGGTTATTCACACCAACATGGACAATGACAGAGTCATATCTGCACCTGTTCTGGAGTGACCTGAGTGCTTGTGTTATGTGGCGGATCCTGGCACCCGACAGGCAGCTTACAGTAACCTTCTCCTTGTTCAGTCTAGTGAGTGGTCACCTATTACTAGTGTATTGGGTGTGTTATTTAGCCTTAAGGGCTGTGATTGCATGGCACACTGACTTTGCGAAGTATGTGATACGTGGTTGTTGTTAGGGGGTGGAGGTTGCTTCGATGTCTGCTTTGGAGGTCTCTGCTGCTTTGGCAGATTTTTATTTAGAGCCTCTGAGTATGTTTTTGTGTATTTAAGTGTGTTGTTTGCTGGTGCTGATATGACTGGTCTATGTGAAACTGGTGGTGTGGTGCAAGTGTTTCCCTTCTCCTCAGGACTGACTGTTCCAGTCTTGGGTTGAGAGAGCTTGGCCTCCAGTTTGGCTGTATAGTTGCATCTCTCGCATACATTTATGTTTGTTGGAAGGAGGAAAGTGTTGTCTGTGTACATGAGGCAATTGTAACATTGCCTCAAGATGCCCAGATTCACCAGCTGGACTGGAGAGTACACCTGAAACTGTACTTTGGACATGTCTGAACAGATAAAGTGAACTGTTTTACTGATTGTCCGGTAGGGATGAATAGAGAGCCTTGTACTTCTGTATAGTATAGGGGTGTGTAGTGCTAGCATTTATTAGTGCTTACTAAGAGATTAGAGCAAGTGCTGGACTGTAAAAGGAATTGTTTGAGTGCTTAAGTTGAGAGTTTGACTAGTTCCAAGGGAAAAATTGAAGAGCAGATTCGTGGAGCCGGGAATAGTTTAACCCTAGCTAACCGGTGGTGCTGCCCGGTGCGCAAAACCGAGCAAATATGGTTTTTATAACAGGGAGATGAAAGAGAGAGAATTTAGCCCAAAATGGCCAATAAACTACTAGTTGCTGGGCTGAAACCACTCCTCCAGGAACAGATAGGCTGCTCAAAGCTCCCCACTCTCACTGGTGAACAGAGAAACTTCCTTCTTTCCAAGTAAGGTATGGGCAGCACAGGAACTTGTACCACAGCCCTGAATTCAGCAGAACCTGAAAACTGGACTAGACCATCTTAGAAAAGGCGGGAAACTAGAATATTTTTTTGGTTTTCGTTTTGTTGTAATTATACATATATAAAATATAATGTGTGTATAGTATGTTATATATTATTTTACACTATATTATATATAAATATTAAATATGCACTTGAGATATATGATGATCAACCATAGGAGATGTTATGGACAATTATTGGAGAGTTGAAGGAATTTTTTCTGGGGTAGAAAGAGAACAAGAGTTAAGTTGGATAAAATGATCCTTCCAGTAGAAGAAGATGATTTAGGATTACCTGATTTGAAGGGATATTGTAGAGCTATGCAGTTAAAGCTCATGTACATAATACAAGCAGAAGATTATAATTCAAAATGAAAGGAATGATGAAGGGGGGATTAAGAAATGGAGAGCGGGATTTTGAATGCAGATGCTTAAGGAGAATAATAACTACACAGACTATTATATTCATAAAGTAGCAGCAAATATCTTAAGAACTAAAGTAACTTAAGAATGGATAACTTAATTATTCCAAGGTTAGAGGAAGATGAGATTCAGCAACTAATAGTTAAGATATAGGAGGAAATGAGATAAAAACAGTAATGTGTAATCAGTCTGTAGGGAAGTCTACAGTTGGTATTCCTATGAAAGTCTGGAGAAAAGAAAGTAATAAAGATCTGGACATTTCCGTGTAGTACTATTTTAAAATGAGAGGGAAGCAGAAACCTCTTTGAAGAAAGCTGTTTTGGCTGTATTATCCAAAGAGATGGTACGACCTGTTTTGGCTGTATTATCCAAAGAGATGGTACGACCTGTCAGACCTACCTTCATATTGACTATTTCATTTTTTTAAATCATGATTATAAAGTGTTTGTCTATTCTAGTTAAAGGAATGGCAACTTTCATTACTTTTTACTTTGAACAACTTCACATTCTGTATTTATTTAACAATCTTGCCGTTCATTCTTTACTGATGGTTCGGAGCTGATGGCCATTGCAAAGCTCAAGGTTTACCAGTAGCTCGAAACCAAGCCCCTTGTCCCATGATGCACTGCTAGAATTACTTCCAATCTAGTTTGCCGCAGCACGGATCTCAGAGGTTCCAGTTTGCTTGAGCCAGTATCTCATTAAAAGGACACGTTTTTCGCAAGTTATTTACAAATTTTTTTCTATTGTTCCATAGATTAGTTATAGAGTAGTTTCTGTAGCTTCTTACAAGCTCCCTTTTCCCTCGTGTGCTATTTTCATAGTTTAGCATAGTTTGTAGTGGCCTCGTGTTTTAGCCTAGTTGTTTATCTGCTTTGTTTCTTATATAGTTATATACATTTAACTAGTGATGGCCCTTCTTTCTTTTGGGCCATTGTTTAGAGTGTGTGTGTGTGTGTGTGTGTGTGTGTGTGTGTGTGTGTGTGTGTGTGTGTGTGTTTTATTACAGTCATTTTGGTTAATTTGGCTGTTCTCTAGGCTTTGTGTGCTTTGAGCCTAGGTGTGGTTCTTGATATAATAAGCTGTGTGTTCTTTATTAGGCTTTTTGTGACCATGTTTGTGGTGTTAAGCCTAAGGAATTTGTTGTTGGATATGTCTGAGGACAAGGACAAGCACCTAATGTCTGGCTTCAAGAAATGCCCAGACTGCGGGCAAAAAAAATGTCTGTAACTGATGGCCATGTCCAGTGCGTCTACTGCTTAGGTGCTGTACATTTGCAGGAGTCCTACAATATTTGCCACTCTTTTTCCTCTAGGGTCTTATTAGAGAGGAAAAGAAAATTAGTTGATAGAGGCTTGCTGAAGCATCTGTTTCAAGAAGCATTGAGTGACCAGGATGGGGCTAGCAAGTCCTCTAAGTCTTCAGGGGACTCTAAGGAATCTAAACTTTCTAAGAAGTCCAAGAAAGTGGAAGATCCTGGGACATCAGCTCCACAGTTTGCGGAGCCAACTGTCTCTTCATTTTGGAGCCGGCCCACAGCTCTGGAGCCGGTATCTGAGAGACCTGCATCTCCACTTCTTCAGTTGGCACCATCGGTGCACTCCTGTAGGTCTTCTGTCAGCCGCCCGGATTTGGATATGGACCGATTGCTGCAGAAGCTCTTACGGGCACCAGGCCTTGCTAAATTGTTGCCTGCTCTGACCCTAGCATCAGAACCGAAGACCACCACCCCGGATTTGACTGCTCCTCCTCCGAGCCGTACCGAGCCTTTGGAGCCGGAGGGGGCCGACGTGTTGATCGTGGAGCCGAGACCTGCTCCATTGTCCTTGGTTCCATCTACTCTGACGTCCTCAGCACCGACCGGGGACTCTAGGTACCAACACTCTCCTGTCAGGTCCAGAGAAGGTAGTCGCACTGACTTCTCGGTTCCGACTCTTCCTCTCGGGGCTTCTGCTCGGATGAGCTTGGCTCCTACCTCCGGCTCGGAGCCCACGGCCTCGGTGCGGGACAGGCTGGTGGTTCATTCGGGTCCTTCGACTCCTTCTCATTGGAGCTGTGATGCCTTCAAAGTCATGAGGAGAGCCTTGTCCCCAAAGACATCCTTGACACCAGGTCTGGCATCTTCTTCCCCCAAAGCGCCTGTGTCCGCTTCTGCTTTCATAGTTCAGGCTAGGCGTGGAGACCCTGAGCCTCAGGTAGCCCCACAGGGCACCCCCTGCTCTTCCGAGACCTCCCCAGCGGCTCCCACTGAGGAGGTCCCCAGGAAGAGATTGTGCAAGAGGAGACACTTGGACTCACCACAGGAGTCTTTGACATCTGACACTGACTTGGATGAGTCAGAAGGGTCCCCACAATCCCCCTCTGAGGATATCTCCTTTGCAAAGATACTCAAAATCCTTAGGCAGAGTAGTGATTGGCAGTCCAAAAGCCCTACTGAGGACGAGTCATTTCTCCTGAAGGCTTTTGGGTCTCAACCTTCCACCTCTTGGGTGTCTCCGCCCTTCGATGAGCTCATGCAGTTGGTCTCAACGAAGGGTGTGGGAGTCACTGGAGTCCATGGAGCCTGTCCCTCGGAGGCCTAACAAGTTTTTTTCTGCCCCTGTAGATTAATCATTTTTGTCCAAAGAAGTCCCTGTTGATGCCATGCTGGTGGCGGCGGCCACCAAAAATGAAATGTCCGAGACTTCATCTATCCGTCCTCCTAACAGAGAGTCCAGGATCATGGATAGATATGGGAAACGCATGTTTAGTTCAGCGACTTTTACACTCTGATCCCTGAACCCATTTCACTAGGCTACAAAGCGATATCCTTAAGGAGCTGGGAGATACTGTTCAGGGTACTGTAGCTGCAGGGGCTTCCAGTAAAGTTGCCACTTAATTTGTACCCCTAAATTCCATTGTGAACTCGTCCATGCGTTTCATATCATATGCAGCTGATGGGACAAGTAGGGCAGCGGGTACAGGAATTGCTCTCAAAAGACATTCCTGGATGCACTTGTGTTCCTTTGCAGAGCCCTTTAAGCCTTCATTCGTGAACACCCTTTTGATAGCTCATCTCTTTGGGCCTAAAGTGAAGGAAACTTTGACCAGGAGGGAAAGACTGTCTGCCGTCGGAGTCCATTTTTCCATCCCTTCTCGGCGTAACCCCAACGGGGAGGAAAGATGTGGTTCTGAAAAGCCCAAGGAGCCTTTCAGGACACACATGGTGAACCCCCCTGTAGGGGCAGAGGAGGGGGTAATAATGGAAGACACCACCCTTGCGGCAGTGGGGGTCCACAATACCAGGGTGACAGAGATCACTTCTCTGGTCAACCCTATCAGCGCTCCTGAAAGGCGGCCCAACTGTCCTGCTCTGGAGGCAGTTAGGGGTCACTTATCATTGTACCCAGATGCCTGGAAAGATATAACAAATGACAGCTGGGTACAAAGTATTATTTCCAGAGGGTATTTCATACCATTCTCCACTCCACCCCCAGCCGCAAGGAGAATCCCAGACGTTCCACCTAGTTACAGGGAACAAGCAACTATAGAGGTCCACAAGTTGCTAGAAAAGAGTCATCCAGCCTATCCCAGCAGACCAAACAGGATCCAGAACTTACTCAAGATTCTTTTTGGTTCCAAAGAAACCAGGGGACTGGAGACCCATTTTGGAGCTCAGCAGACTCAACCAATTTGTGAAGAAAGAGAAGTGCCGGATGGTCACGCTACAGTCTATACTTCCCTTTTTAGGGAAAGACAATTGGATGTGCTTGATAGATCTCAAGGATGTGTACTATCACATAAAAATGGCCAGGCCATCCAGAGATCACCTGCGTTTCTGGCTGGGAGCCAATCATTATCGATTTCGAGCCCTGCCCTTTGGTCTCACTACAGCCCCCAGAGTGTTCACCAAATGCATGGCAGTGGTCACGGCTCACCTGAAGCGTCTAGGATTCCAGATGTTTCTGTACCTAGACGATTGGCTCCTTACCTCCACCGCCAGGCTTCAACTGATTCAGGCGAGGGAATACACTCTGACACTCTGCAATCACTTAGGCATTACAGTCAATTCAGAAAAGTTTGCCTTGTCGCCATCGCAGCATATTGTTTTTATAGGGGCAGAGTTACACTTCAACCACCACTCTATGACTACCAATCGAGAGAGTCCTTCTTCTTCACCAGCATGTCAGCTCATTGGTATCGAAAGACAGAGCATCTGCTGCAGAAGTTCTAAAAGTATTGGATTTGATGGCTGCAGCGATCTTGGCCATACCATTAGCAAGGATGCATATGCGGATTCTTCAATGGCTGCTGTTCACTCAATGGTATTATTAGGAACTTCCAATGAGTCACACGATTTTAATTACGAACTCTTGCAGGAGAGATCTCCAGTGGTGGTTGATGTCTCTTCATGTAACCATAGGACGCCCCTTTGTACTACCCCCTCCAATAGCCACTGTGACCACGGATGCTTCCCTGGTAGGGTGGGGGGGTGGCATTTTCAGGGAAAGACTGCCCAAGGCACATGGACGGATCAAGAGTCACACCTGCATATCAATGTTCTGGAGATGAGAGCAGTACTTCTGGCGATGCAGTACTTCCAGGACTCTCTTCCTCCAGAAACAATTGCAATTCAGACACAGTATGTCAGTAGTCTGGTACTTGAACAAGCAAGGCGGAACCAAGTCTTACCCCCTTTGCCGGGAAGCCCTCAGAGTTTGGCATTGGGCTGTCTCCTCCCAGCGCTTTCTGTTGGGACAATGCACATCCCGGGAAGATGCAATGTGATAGCAGACATACTGAGCAGGGCAGTCTTGTTGCCGCATGAGTGGTCCCTCAAGAATGAGATTGCGGACAGGATTTTCTGCAAATGGGGCCAGCCTTGCTGCGATATTTTCGCCAGCCACAGCAACACAAAATGCAGAAGCTACTTTGCTCCGATTCCCCTTCTGGGAGAACCACCGAGAGACGCACTCATACACGATTGGCCCCCTGGTCTCCTCTATGTATTCCCTCCTATTCCGTTGATACCCAGATTTCTACAGAAAGCAAAATCTCTACGAAGGACCAACATTCTTATAGCCCCTTATTGGCCTTGGCAGATTTGGTTCCCATTTCTTCTTCAGCATCTCTTGGAGGATCCAGTGATTCTGGACCCAGTTCCGGACCTTCTGACATATCCATCGGGGAAGATCCATCTTTCCTGGCAGTCACTGAAGCTAACAGCTTGGCTGCTCCAGTTCCCTCATAGCCAGGCTTCATAACTTTTCCAATGAGACAAAGCAGATCCTTTTGTCTTCCCATAAGCCATCCAACAGAAGATTATATCTTAGTAAGTGGAAGCAATTTTTCATATGAGCGTCTAAATAGAACATTGATCCTTATCAAGCCCCCTTGACGTCAATATTAGAATTCTTTACTATGATCTTTAATAAAGGAGCGGCAGCCACAACAGTTCGGATCCAGTTGGCTGCTATATCTAACTTTCATCTCAGAGCTGACGGGCTAAACATAATGTCCCATAAGTTGTCCAAGGCCTTTCTCAAAGGAACCTTTCACATGAGGCCTCCAGTGAAAACTCCTTATTCTCCTTGGAATCTAAACTTTATGACATCTCTTTTAATTCTTCCCCTGTTTGAACCAGCATCATCTTGTGATCTCAAATTTTTATCGTGGAAAACCGTATTTCTGGTGGCTATTACTTCTGCCCACAGAGTGTCAGGACTTCAAGCTTTATCCATCAGCCCTCCTTATTTGATTTTTCATGCTGATAGAGTATCTCGTAGGACAGACCCCTCCTTTTTGCCCAAAGTTTGTTCAGAATCTAATATCAACCCAAGTCATTGAGTTACCAGTCTTCTTCCCTAACAATTCCAATAAATTGGAGTATATACTGCACAAACTTGATGTTCACACTCTGCTCAGATTTTATTTGGACAGAACAAAAGATATTAGGAAATCAGACCAGCTCTTTGTGTCATTCTCTGAAGCCAGAAAAGGTAGACCAGTGGCTAAAATAGTGCTTTCTAAATGGCTATCCAATTGTATCATCTTTGTTTATTCAGCTGCTAATATGCCCTTGCTACACAAGATTAAAGCTCACTCACCTAGAGCAGTTTCTACATCTTCTGCATTCCAAGCCAAATTGCCTCTTGATAACATTTGTGCTGCAGTCACTTGTTCTAAACCTCAAACATTTATCACTCATTACAAAGTTGATAAGGCCTCCAGGGACAGGACTTCTTTTGGGTCTGCACTCCTGAAGAATGTATTCCTGTGAGCCACCCGAGATTGAGGGTGCTAGGGACGCTACCCATCAGTAAAGAATGAACAGCGAGATTGAACAACTTCACATTAAGAAGTTATGTACTCACCATAATGTTCCATGTGAGTTGTTCCATCTCGCCTTCATTTTTGCTTCCCTCCTTCCTTCCCCCACCTGGCTGATAGTTGACCTAGAGGTTGGTCTCATTCTGGTTGCTCAATTCTTCTTCCTCTCCATGGAGGGTAGTTTACTTATGGCTATAGTACACGCAGCAAACAAGATCTGAGGTAATTCCAGCAGTGCATCATGGGATAAGGGGCTTGGTCTCGAGCTACTGGTAAACCTTGAGCTTTGCAACGGCCGTATCGGAGCCGATGGGTCGGCTCCGAACCATCAGTAAAGAATGAAGGTGAGATGGAACAACTCACATGGAACGTTATGGTGAGTACATAACTTCTTACTTTTGCCTAGTCGTTTTGGTTCGGTACTTGTTTTTTACTTTTTGAATGGCAACAATGTTGCCAGAATTGATAGATAGGGATCATTGTCGAGTTTTTTCCTTTGGAGGGTAGGCAAGCATTTGACATTTAATAGAGTGATGATGATTCAGGAGAAAGCAGAGTGTAAGAAAATACCACTGTTGGTGGTGGGTCTTGATGAAAAGGAAGTATTCAGAGTGAGGAAGGATTTTGAGTATGGCAAATGGAAGCTTTCAGGGTCTATGTTGAATATTCGAACATCCAAAATTCTGAATCTCATATGGTTGACACCATATGATCGGATTTTTGAATGTTAGAACGTTGTAATGGAGATTTTCATACAGTGCGGAATGGGACGAGTTCCCTTTTCTGCACTGCAGTGCGATCTCGGAGTTGGTATATTTAAAGAGTGGGGGGGTTGGGGGGGGTGCAGGGAGCTTGCCCCCCTGCTTAGAGCATTGAGGTAGGTGTCTTGTGTAATTTATTTATTTTTATTAGATATTCCAACTTTTGCAAGTTCGATCATATGATGTGGACCTGATGGTAGTCGAACTTTCCAACGTTTGAGTATCTAATATAAGACCCATTTTTCATACTCTGTGATACAATAATAAAATTACTTATAAAGATATACAAAAGACCAGAGGCAAGAAATGAAGTGGGAGGGTTCCTCTCTGATAAATTTTGTTCAAGTAAAGGAATTAAGCAGGGGTGTCCTCTTTTTCCTTTGTTTGCTTTATATTTACAGCCATTGGTAAAATAAATAAATAAAATAAAGGGTCAGAAATACATGGATATAATTGGTATGGTAAACGAGAAAAGTTGGCTTTGTTTGCAGATATTATTTTGTATATGTTAAATGTAGAATAGGACATCTCAGTATTGTGGAACACTTTGAGACAGTTTCATATCTTTTTGGGATATGAAATTAATGACGATAAAAGAAAGGATATGTACTCACACACAAATTGGTTTAGTAATACCATATTTATGGGGAAACAATAAGATGAAGTATTTAGGCTTATGGATTAAAACATCTGTTATGGCAGCTTAAGGATATGTAGGCTGAGACTAAGAGAAGATAATTCAGAAATAGAGAAACTAGAAGCTCTTGTTTATGTATATGGGTAGTAAGATAAAAGCAGTGAAAATGTTTTAATCCCTTTAGTTTTATATACAGGAAAGGCATATTTTTATCAACCAGAGGAATAGCTATTGACAGTAAAGAGGTATTGGTATTTATCTGAGAGAACAAGAGGGCAAGAGTTAAGTGGGATAAGTCGATCCTCCTAGTAGGACAAGATGGTTTAGGATTACCTGATTTCAGGGAATATTTTAGAGCTATGCAGTTTAGGCTTGTATACGTAATGCAAGCAGATGGTTCTGATTCATACTGGAAAGGGATTATGATGAAGCGGGGATGGGGTGGTGTCCTAGAAATAAGGTGAGAGATTTGAGATGCAGATCCCTATAGAGAGCAGTAGCAACAGTAATACAAAATAATATATGCCAAAAAGTTGCAGAAAGTATCCTAAGAACCAAGTCAGCACAGGGATGGAGAAAGGAGATTTTTCCAGTAGGGATGACTACAAGTAGGGGTTTCAGAAAGTAGGCAATAAGGGACTAGAATTCACTGGAGAAAACTGGCAAAAGAACCAAAGTATTGGGAGCAAATAACTTGAGAGGGAAAGGTAATGGAGTGGGATGAGACCAAGAAGAAGTTTGAAATGCAGGTTAGTGATGCCTTACCTACCAGGGATTGATATCAGAGTATAGGCAATGGAAAAGGGAGAGGAGTCCTAAGTGATAGACATGATCTTGTGCAGTTTTAAGTTGACTGTAGAAAAGATGCTGCTGTTAAAAAAAGGTAATTAGTAGAGCTTACCAAATATTGCATGATAACTGCAAGAATCAATCAGAGGAGGTTAGAAAAGATTGGGAGGAGAGATAGTAAAAGGATATGTATTGCTCCCACATATCCAACAAAGTTCCGAAGGTTTAGGATTTTTGCTTTGGAATTATTTGCATATGGATTTTTATATCTCAAGCACACTTCAAAAAAGTTTTCCTCAGGTGGATAGTAAATGTTAGAGGTAATGGGGAAGAAAAAGGTAATTAGGAACATGTTTTTGAGAGAGTAATGATGTGGCAAATTTAAAAAAAAAATACTTGAGTACTCTTTCAGAAGTATTGAGGGAGCAAATGGCTGTAACTAAGGAAATGATTCCTGTATGCTGGGATATAGAATTTAAATTGCAAAGACATAGTAAGGCTTTATTAAGCTTATTTTGTTGGATCCCAAGAAAGCAGTTACTAGAAAATAGAAATCAAAATCTAAACCAGCTGCTTTTTGAAGTATTGAATACTGTAAAAGAGAAAAGAACCAGAAGAAAGATCTTTAGAAAGCAGAAGGAAGCAAGTATCACAGAATTGAATGGAATATGTGGCCACAATACTTGCTGAGTAATGTTCAGGAGGAGGAGTGAGATTTTAGGGAAAGCCCAACTAAGCAATTTATGTAAAGTTGGACTTCATGTCTGTTGTTATAAAGAAAGAAAACCTGTTATATAAGTTAAACAACTGTCCATTTGTTTTTTTTTTTCTTTTTCTATTAATTTTTGTGTACTTAATGTCTTAAGTGATGATTTAATAGAGGTGTTAAGAATAAATCTAGTACTGTCCTGCACTAGACTTCACACTCTCTTGCATCATGACCGTTCCCTTTTCACTGGTTGTACTGCTGTACCACCTCAGCTCCCACCCCCACCATTAACTGACTTTTTCTTCTTCCCTTGACTCAGCCATGGTATTGTAAAGTCTTACTGCAGTAACTAACCCACTCATCTTCCACAAGCCCGTTTTTTGTATCATTGCTTGCTAAATACCCCTTGGACATAAACTTAAGCTATGCCACATGCTCCAATCATTAGCATACATTTTTATCAGTCTCCCAACACGAGGATAAGAAGCACATTTACATTTTATGGATCATAGTATCAGAATCAAAGTTGTTTTCATTCTACCTTATTTTAATGTACAAATTTGTCCTTTAGTATTCCCTAAGTTTTACATGGTTGCATGTAATGCTTTTTGTGACCGTGGTTAATTTTGGTCATTCACAATGTGCATTTCTTTGACATGTTTCTGTTATTTACCTGATAATTATTTAATAGTGTTTGTTGTATGGAGTTTTCTGGATTTCATAACTATACACTGTACCTTACCATGGAGCTTGGTCACCATGAAAAAGCGGCCCATCCGATTAGTAAGTCAGCTCTTTCCCAAAGTACAGTAGATAAATCTTCAGCATTAACAGTCATGGTGTTGTCTAGACTTTACTGTCTGTACCGTGTTTTCCCTTTTTAAGTAACTAAATGACTAATGTAGTTCTTTGTGTCATGTCCAAAATAATTGGAATGAGTCTGGTAGAGAAAAGGGCCTTATTGCCATGGTTGTAGAGAGATATTTGCTAGTGGAGTTTAATGCTGGCCATTGCTCATTCTGCCTATGACCTTGATTGAAGTCTGTGTCTGTTGCCAGTCCTACTCCTGTTTCTCTCTCTCTTTTTTTATTTATTTGTTTCTTTCTTTTTATTTTTTTTGCAAACCCCCCACCCCCAGATCTTGCTTGATGGAGGTACCACTAACACCCAGTCAGCACATTTGTTCCAGGGACATAAAAGCTGGCATTTCCAGGATGGGCAGGAGCCTTGCATCCTGTTCATTCCCGACCAGGAGTCGTCAGCCTTTTCATTTGGCAGTAAGAATTGGGTGGTAGGGAGAGGTTTCATTGTCTCTGGAGTGCTCACTGTTATTGTTTTCCATGGGGAGGTGTGCCTGTTCAAATTCTTGTCAGGTTTATAGGATCTAAGCCCCATGACGGCGCAGTCTCAGCTGGCTCAAACTCTAGTAGGTAACATCTAGTGCTCCTGCTATGTGTCAGCTTGTGGAGAGTCAGAGCCACCTCTGTCTCCTCTGAGATGGGTAAACTAGCAACACTGGCTCACTTCCATTCTCCCCAGCCAGCTCCTGCAGGCACCTAAGTCACTATTTGAAGTCAGGTTGCATACAGCATAGTCAGAGTTTATTCCTCTGATGTCACAGAACTGGCTGAGTTCCACTCATCTGTGTTTTTTTTCATGCCTGTGTTAGAACGATTTCTTCCATTGTGCGCATTTATTATGTTGTAAATTAGAATTTTTGTAAATGCCACTTAACTGGCATTAATTTTAGCTTAAATGTATCGAGTGAAAAATAAACTTAAGCTACTAATATGGATGTGTATGGTGTATGTAACTTTCAGAACCCTGTTATAGACTAATAATTTACAAAAATATTTCCAGATTGTACACATTTTTGACAGACTTTGAAATATATTACTCTTGCAGCCTTTCTGTGAAGTTCTTCTTCATTTTAGTCCTTTTCATCCAAAACGGATTGGCGTGCAGTTTATTGAACCACCAGTATTAAAATTCCTGTGGGTATTTGTGATAAAGTTTACAAAAATATATCGAAAAGTTCATATCATAGAATGCATGTATATAAATGTGAACATCCTGTCAGGTTTCTATATACTTATTTGTTGGAATATTACATGGCTGTAGCAGATGAAATCCTTTTATTTTTGTTTCAGGCTGGTATTGTTTAATAAATACAATTGTCTGGACCTTCCAGGTCACGTGAAATAAAAAATGTACTTTTTTTTCCCCTTTTCTAAGGTATGATGCTTCAGGATCTGGTATCTGCTAATCTTATATCGGAGTATCTCATTGTGCTGATTCCATGTTCTACTGCAAGTCTGCAGGGTGCCAGCAGAGTAAGACTTCTATATTTCAGCCTTTCCTTTACTTGACAAAAAGCAATAAGCTGGGTGTATTTTTCTAGGCTAGGCACATGCCTTAATCAAACTTGTTGTTACCCTTAACTATGTTTTAAGATGACGTTGACACTAGTGGGAAAGAAACTTGGGTAGTAGGTAGCATTGACTGTGTTTTGATGTTTTTTCCATTGCTTTGCAGCAACATTTCAGTATTTCTTTTTCTTTGATTTCTGTAATGCATAAATCATATACAGACCTGTTGTAGCATGGTTTCTTACATTGTATCGAAATATGCTACCGCAAGGGATGTCAGATATAGAATGATTCCCTTAAAAGGGTAGATAGTATTCATACAGTTTACCTGTATTATATAAATTAGAATTACTGCAGATATTATATGGTAATATGTGATTGTGTAATATTCTCAGAGCTCTTCTTTTAATGAGGTTTAGTAAAGAACATACCCAAAGAATTTCATTTCTTAACACACACACCCAAAGAATTTCATTTCTTAGCACCTCAGCAGTCATAGGATGTAATACCAACCTGACAGCTATTGTTTTAAAAAGTACTTCCTAGGGGAATTTACATTCTTTGGTCTTGCAGGTAGCATATTAAGTCTGTTTTGCAAATGTGTTGCTAGTGGAGGAAAATAAATTTGAGGTCAAGCAAATTGCGATAATTTGAAAAGGTTAGATTCTTAGAGGCCTTGTTGAGCGAAGATAAACTCATTTTAAACAGTTGACTTTGTCTTACGTTGCTTTCTTATCACTTGTCCTCTTGTGCAGAGTACAGGAATTGTAGCTGCGGTGAAGTGTGTAATTCTTATTTTTTATTTAGGTATGTTTGCATTTGTTTACCAGTGTAGAGCCCTGATCCACATGGACCATTTTCATGCTCAGACAGGGTTTACAACCAGATTTAAAAACAAAAAAAGAAAAAAGATTCAAGGTAATATAAGACATTGCTTACACAGTAATTTGTATTAATAAAATGTAATACAATCAAGGATACACAGATGTAGGATTAATCATTGCAAATTGCCAGCAGATTGCTAATCATCTTGCAGTAGGAGTACATAGACTAGTAAAGACATTTATGCTGCATAATGACATATATTACTCTATGAACTCTAGTAAGGGAATACTATTTTGCACTGCTTAATGAATCTTCTACAAAACTTTGAAGACTAATAAATAAGGTTGTTACCTTTTCAGATCTCCTAAGTGTGACATAGAAGAATGTTGCACAGCATATGACATTATAGTAGGTATGACTAAAGACTATACTGTGAGAAATAAATGAATTTAAATTCGGGGGGTCACTGGCCCTCAAAAGCTGTGGGATGCTAAATGCTCTGTAATTCATTTTAAGTCTTTTTTTCCAACCTTTTGATCCAGTGATGGCCTGAAGAAAAATCATAATTAAGGAAAGGAATTTTTTCAAGGCAAAATAAAATGTGCCCATGGTTTAATATTCAAAAACACAAGAGATCTGAATTACTTAACTTCATTTAATCATCAATCTGTGGGTATCGGATCCGACCTGGCAGCTTTCCAAGCTAGTGATCTGAGCTCTAAGCTCCTCCCCCTTACCCATAACACCCTGCTATCTCCTTCCAATCCCCAGATCTCATTTGCTGCGGCTTTGTCAAGCACAAGTTTCTTGAGCTCCTAGCATTTAGGCGAGTTGTAAGTGATTTTTTTGTCAAAATCTTCTTCGTTTTGCCGTGTGTGTGGATAGTTTAATTTCTTAGTTTAAACCCCTGAGATTTACCGTTCCCTCGTAGTTTAAAGCCTAGTAGGTCCCCCCCTTCCCTTAGATGTTTGTGTGGGCACGTGTGTTTTTGTTCAGAAATCATGGCCGAGGCCCCAAAGGCCATCTTTTCTAAGTGCACTGAGTGTGGCCATAAGCTTTCCCCAGCGGATGGCCACACTCAGTGCGTCGTCTGCCTGGGGGTACCTCATTTGACATCAGGCTGCCAAATTTGCACAGCCTTTAAACTCCGGGCCATGAGGGATAGGAGGAATAAGCTGATCCTGGCGGGTCTTCTACCAGCAGAGTCGGCTTCCTCCTCCTCTCCCTCGGTGGCTGCAGCCATGGCTGCCGCTGCTCAGCCTGCTGTCCCCTCTCCCCTGGCCAGGACTCAACCTCCCACTTCTTCCCAGGGAGAGAGGGACTCTAAAAAAGAAAAGAGAGAGAGGAGAGAAGGAGAGGGAGAGAAAGAGGGAGAGAAAGAGGGAGAAAGTGAGGGACAGAAGCCACAAGCGGTGGGCCGACTCAGCCCCCTCAGCCCCGCCTGCCAAGCTGCTCTCCTCACCCCAGAAGATCTCTGGGCCTTCCTCACCTCGGCTCCGTTCTCCACGCTTCTCTCTGGAGCCGGAGGAGGAGGCCCGACCATCTTCAAGGTTGTCGCGGCAGCCCTCCCGGCCAGCTTTGGTGGCCTACTCTAGGTCGACCCGTAGCCTCTCCGACGCTAATATGGACCAGATGATGCATCGTTTTCTCCAAACCCAACTGCAGATGGGAGTGCTGCTGCCTCCCCCCTCCGTGGGGGGGAGTTCAGCCCACTTTTTGCCCCGATAGCACCTTCTCCAATCCACTATAGAGTTTCAGAACCTTCGGATCCAAGGAGTCTTCGGAGTCAGGGCCGATGGTTATCGCTACCTCGACATCAGCCATGCCCTCGACTTTGTCAGATCCTTTTTCAGATCTGAGCTCTTAGGGCCAAGAGCCGTGTGTCAGATCCGAGGGGGCCAGTGTGTCTTCAGCTCCGATTCGGTCGGAGCACACTTCCCTCTCGGGTCCGAGCACTTCGGCTCCAATGCCGATCCCCGCACCAGATCTGAGGGTGTTAACCACAGAGCCCAGAGAGATTGGTTCACCCTCGGCTTTCGACATGGTGAAGAGGGTCCTCTCGAGAGGTTCGAGACCCCCTGCTCTTTATTCGAATTACACCCCCACTCCCTTGCAGCTGGGCTTGTCTTCCATCGTCCAGTCCCAGGGACAGCCTGCGTTGACGCCCCAGCCCTTTCCACTGGCGGAACACAGCCCTGTTGGTGAGCCCTCCTCAGACAGTCCCACCAAGGAGGCCCCTCACAAACGTAAGTGTAAGAGGAGGCACTTGGACTCCCCTGAGTCCCTCATGGAGGACACCGTTTCGGCAGAAGGGGAAGGTTCCCCCAGGTCACCCCTCAAGGACGTCTCCTTTGGAGACATTATTGGAAATGCTTCACCTAAAGGGGGGGTGGTCAGCCCAAAAACCTTCCTCGGACGAGTCGGTGTTCTTGGAGGCGTTCGACGCAGGCCTGTCTACCTCTTGGGTGTCCCCTCCAGCTGATCCCTGGTTGACCTCATCACTACCAGGGCGTGAAAGGAACCAGAAACTGTAGAGCCAATCCCCAGGAGGCCAGATAGGATTCTTAGTCCCCCTGTGGATAGGATGGCTTGGAGTAAGGGTTACCCGGTAGATGCCATGGTGGTGGCGGCAGCCACCAAGAAGGAACTTGCCCAGGATAGTTCCTCGATCCATCCCCCTGATAAGGAGTCTCGGACGATGGATCGTATCGGGAAGCAAATGTTTGCTTCAGCTACCTTTTCCATAAGGGCGCTGAATTATTTGGCCCATGTAATCAGACTTCAGCGGGATCTGGTGAAAGAATACGCTGGGTCTCCCCCTGAGTCCATGTCGGCCGAGGACAAATGGACTTTCTCGGCTCGCATGGCCACTCTGAAATCTGTTTCAAACACGTCTATGCGGCTACTTTCCCATGCCATGGAGGGGGCTGCTAGAGCTAGCTGGTCCGGCACCGCCTTAAGGCGTCACGCCTGGCTCCGGCTTTGTGACTTTGCGGAACCTTTCAAAGCGCGGTCCTCGAACACACCCTTCAGTTCTACCCTGTTCGGGAAGACCGTCCGCGACACATTGGTTCAGAGCGAGAAAGACGGGAAGACGCTGTTTGCCGTCGAGTCCACTTCTCGGCTCCTCAAAGGTCCTTTTCCAGGAACCAGAGAGGACAAAAGAAGATGTGGTTCCAGAAGTCTCAGCAGTCCCGTTAAGCTCCGGACCCGTCATCCTTCAGAGGCAGAAGGGGAGAAAGTGGACGCCGGCCCAGAGGCAGAGGGGGACCAAAAAATGTTGGGTCTCTGGAACCTTTTTCTGACTGACCCACACAGCAGCCCTGAGGGGTTGCCCGACTGCTCCTCTCTGGAGGCAGTCGGGGGGCGTTTTTTGAAGTACTTGGCCCAGTGGGAGTCCATCACAACAGATCGCTGGGTGCTTCAAATAATACCAGAGGTTACTCAATCCCTTTCATAAACCTGCCTCCTCAGTCGAGGCGCCTTCCCGACGTACCACCCAGTCAGAGGGAGGCTGCAGCTTTAGAGGTAAAAAAGCTGCTTGAAAAAAAAAGCCATGCAGCACGTCCCCCCAGGCCAATCCGGATTAGGCAATTACTCCAGGTTCTTTTTGGTGCCAAGGAAGACGGGAGACTTAAGGCCGATCCTCAGCCTTTCAACAGTGAACCTCTTCATTGTCAAGGAGAAATTCCGGATGGTCACGCTTCAATCCATTCTGCCCCTGCTGCAGAAGGACTGGATGTGCTCGATGGACCTCAAGGATGTGTACTATCACATTCTTATGGACAGGCGATCCAGGAGATTCCTCCGCTTTCGGCTAGGGGCCAGTCATTACCAGTTCAGGGTCCTACCCTTCGGCTTCACCACAGCCCCCAGGGTGTTCACCAAGGTCATGGCAGTTATAGCGGCCCACCTGAGACTTCAGGGAATACAGGTATTTTCTTACCTAGATGACTGGCTCCTTACCGCCCCCACCAGGCATCTACTCTGCTTAGCCAGGGATTGTTACCTACTTCTAGCGTTCCAATTGGGGATCACCATGAACTTCAAGAAGTCATCCCTTCAAACCAGTTCAAGTCTTCGAGTTCATAGGGGCCAGAATAGATGCGCTTCAGACCAAGGCCTTCTTGACATCAGACAGACTTCGCAGTTTGACCTTAAATGTTTTAGCCCTTCTTCAGTCTCCTGCCCTGTCAGCGGAATTAGTCCTGAGAGCTTTAGGGTCCATGGCAGTAGCAATCAATCTTGCGCCCTTAGCTCGCTTGCACATGAGGGTTCTCCATTGGACTTTGCAGGTTCAGTGGTCCATCCTTCACCACCCGTTGGACTTACCGATTCCTCTCAGCAGAGTTTGCAGAAATTCCCTCATTTGGTGGCTCCAATCTTGAGAGCTTCGGGAAGGACGACCGTTTTTTATGCCGCAACCCCAAACCACGGTGACCACGGAAGCTTCCTTGGTTGGGGAGGGCATTATGTGGGCAGAACTGTCCAAAGTACATGGACTCAGACAGAGACCGTTCTGCATATCAGTGTTCTGGAGATGAGGGCGGTGCTTCTAGCGTTGCAAGCCCTTCATGCCTTTCTCCCTCCAGGGATTATTGCAATTCAGTCAGACAACATGTCAGTGGTCTGGTACATCTATAAACAGGGAGGACCAGGTCTTACCCTCTTTGCTGAGAGGCCATGAGAGTTTGGGATTGGGCAATATCCACCAACCATTTTCTGTTAGCAGCACAGATTCCAGGTCGGTCCAGCATCCTAGCGGACAAACTGAGTCGAACTATCCTTTCGCCTTATGAGTGGTCTCTGAATCCCGTAGTAGTGAAACAGATCTTCAGTAAGTGGGTCAGCCTTGCTGCGATCTCTTCGCGTCACCTTTCAACACAAAGTGCAGCGAGTTTTTCGCTCTAATTCCCCCTCTGGGGGAAAGCCCCAGAGACACTCTAGTTCATGCTTGGCCACCCGGTCTTCTTTATGCTTATCCTCATCTTCCATTGATGACAAAATTCTTACAGAGAGCTCGTCAGTTGGGGAACAAGATTATCCTCATAGCCCTATTCTGACCTCATCAAGCCTGGTTCCCGTGCCTACGGTCTCATCTTATAGCTCCTCTCTGGATCTTGGATCCCATCCCGGGTCTGATATCTCATCCTTCGGGATTGAAACCCCTGAATCTGGTCGATCTCAAGCTCTCATCTTGGTTGATCCAGTTCCATTAGTTGCTAGGACTCCCGGTATCTCTTCTGCAGTTAGATCTATCCTGGTAACGGCACATAAGCCTTCTACCAGGAAGGTTTACAATAGTAAATGGAAGCGGTTTTCCATTTGGATGTCTCATAGGAATTTGGATCCTTTCACTGCTCCCATCCCAGCAGTGCTCGATTTCCTATCTCATATTTTTCAGCAAGGGGCCAGTTCTTCTACTGTAAAGGTTCAAATGGCTGCCATCTCCCATTTTCAAATTGGAAACAATCTCAATCCCCTCGCTTCCACCAAGATTTGTAAGACTTTTCTGAAAGCTACGTTTCTCTTGAGACCTCCTATTAGGAACTCCGTCCCTCCATGGGATCTAACTTTGGTCCTTCAGGCTCTGACTGGACCACCTTTTGAACCCGCAGCTTCTGTTGATTTGAAATTCTTGTTCTGGAAAACTGCCTTTTTTGGTAGCTATTACCTCAGCTAGAAGGGTGTCTGAGCTTCAGGCCCTCTGTATTAAAGCCCCGATTCTTGTTTTCCATAAAGACAGGGTCTCTCTCAGGACTAACCCATCTTTTCTACCTAAACTGGCCTCCCAGGCGAACATCAATCAGTCCATTAATCTCCCAGTTTTTTTCCCTAACTATCAAAACAAAGGGGAGTACAAACTTCATTTGTTAGATGTTCATAGACAGTTACGTTTTTATTTAGACAGAACAGTGGCCTTCCACAAGTCTGATCAGCTGTTTGTTTCCTTTGCAAAACCTTTCTTGGGTAAGCCAGTGTCGAAGGTGACTCTGGCCAGATGGATTTCTAATTGCATTCTGCTCACATACAAGCTATCTGGCCTGCCAGAGCCTATAGGGGTTCATGCTCATTCTACCCATTCTATGGCTACATATGCTGCATTCTGGTCGAGAGTTCCCTTGGATGACATTTGCTCTGCAGCTACTTGGGCATTCTCTCATACCTTTATCTCTCACTATAAATTGGATTTAGTGTCTAGAGGAAGGGCGCCTTTTGGCTCTGCAGTGCTCCGGAATATCCTTGCTTGAGGTCCTCCCAAGTTTTGTAGTAGCTGGGGACTCTGTCCCACAAGTTGATGATCAAATGAAGTTAACTACTTCAGATAAAGAAGTTATGTACTCACCATAACATTCCATCTGAGTAGGTAACTTCATTTATCATCAACCGACCCTCCCTCCTTCCCCCAACCTGGTTCTTTGATTACCTGAACCCTAGGATGGTTTTCAGGTCATTTGTTAATCCTTAGGTTAGGATTCTTCAGGTTGTTGTTTTGTCATTGTGAGGTTATGTAGGTGGGCAAACGCGATCTGAGGATTGGAAGGGGGTAGCAGGGAATTATGGGTAAGGGGGAGGAGCTTGGAGTTCGGATCTCTAGCTTGTAAAGCTGCCAGCTCGGACCCGATACCCACAGGTTGATGACAAATGAAGTTACCTACTCAGATGGAATGTTATGGTGAGTACATAACTTCTTTTTTACAGTAAAATTAGAAGACAAGCACGTGCATGTTAATGTAAAATCTCTTCTATTAACTTTCCTCTCTATAGCAGTCCATTACATTGCCAAACTTCTTTCTCTCCCCCTTCGCATTTCCTTCTTTTTCTCTCCTTCTTCATTTCCTTCATTCCCTCCTTCGCATTTTTCTCTTTCTCACCCCCTCTGTATTTCCTTATTACTGTCGTCTTCTCGTTTCCTTTCTCTCTCTGTCCCTCTTCACATTTTCATCTTTGTTTCTCTCCCCTTCCGCATTTCCTGCTCTCTCTCTCCTCCCTTCTCTTATCCTTTCTTTTTTTTGTCTCATTCCCCTTCTGGATTTTTTTTTTGTTTTCTTTTTTTCCGTCCCATTTTTTTCCTTTCTCTCTCCACACACACACAGTTTTCAACTGTCCCTGTTTTTGCTGAATATCCCAGATTTTACCTCAGAATGTTTTTGATAAAATCAAGTATTAGTCAGCCATTAATGCTGAAATTTGGTATTTCTTATTCAGAGAATGCACGTTGACGCAAAAGCAAATGTGTTTCCTAACTTTTTAAGTGAATTGGTAGACTAATTTTAAAAAATTCACCATTACTTTGGACATTTGTCCCGAATTACTTTTAGCGTTGTCCCTGATTCTTGAGTAATTTGAGAATTATGTCTCCACATTTTTCTCTTTATCTCTGTCTTGAGTTATCATCATACAGTCTTTTAAACTTAATTGTGGCTTGCAGCAGCAGCCATGTACTCCTACCAGTTTTACTTCTGCGCATCAGTATCTTATTAACCTATGTTCGATCACCACTGGCAGGCTAGCTAGCAACAAGAAGCAACCATAACTCCAGTATCACAGATCACCACTGTAGCAAGGAGGAAGTCAGATTACAAATGCTTGAAAACATCACTTAAGAAGGAAGTCAACTTACAGATCTTTTAAACGCAATATAATTAATACTGACACACCACAGTTTAAAAAAAAAAAAAGTCATGAATGAAGTGTCCAAGAGAAACGCTCTTCAGGATTCTTGAGTACTAAGCCACTACACTGGCAGCTTTTGTAATGATAGTCCTGAATCTACCCCCACCCCCACCTCTGCCAGTGTGGTGAATTTCAGTACCAGGCCTAATAAAGAGCAGATTATTAGACAGTACACAGGTAGCTAGCAACTGTAGGCAAGGTCTGTGAGACTGACGATGAAAGCCAAATTTCAGTACTGACATTGCCAGACACGTGCTGGACTGTCAGCATAAAAGTAAATCTTAATCTTTCCCACATTAACTGTGAGTGGGAAAGGAAATTTAATAAGTGCATATTAATGTTTTACAGCACTACCAACAAATTGAGAGATCTCTTTTCCCCTCAGTTAATGTGGGTAGCTGGATGGAAATCGTTAATCTGTGACTGTCCTGCTCAAAACAGGATGAGTGTCAACCCTACTACCAAAAGCACATGATTTTACATTGTGGCATATACATCAGGAAGGGGAGGATAGTAGGGGAAGCATTTCTGGGTGTAATAAATAAGAAGGGGAAATGTATATGTGGTGATGTTATGAGGGGGAGGAAACTGAAAGCTATGTGTGGAAAGTTTTAAGGGAGTGAATTGTCTAAGTAGAGGAGAAAAGAGGCAGAATGGGGAGGTGAAGGAACAGGCATTTTGTGTGGGAGCAGGAAATTTGTTAAAGCTGTACTTGTCTGGAGTAGTCCAGGCAAGATAGGAAGAAGGCCTGAGCTTAAATTCATCTGGAAGGGTGTGTGTGTATGTGTGTGTGTTTAAGATGTAGAAGGAAAAGTTGTGCTGAAATATGTGGCTCCTGCAGTAGGTTCAATATCCTATTGTGTGAAGTAATGAAGGCTCGTGGACTTCAAAGAATTGGCTTCAGTAAGTGTGCACGGAATGTTGTTGAACTTTGTTGTTGAATAGTTAAATTATTACACTAGTTCTAAAGCAGTTGTATTTGGATTGGTTGAACAGGAAGTGTTTAACTGTTTATCGAAAGTTATTATAATTTTTGCAATTTAATATTTTTTGGATGCGGCTTCCAAAAACGTAGGGGCATAGAATATAAAAAAGTGAGCTCTGTGCATTTCTGATTAGATAGTGCAGTTTGGGAAAGGTACCTTAGGCAGTGAAGATGATGCGCATTTTGTGGACTTGTCAGAGTATAGATGTGGAAGCTTTCTTCCCATACCAGTTTAATGCATAAGGGTACCCAGAAGGAGAGAAGCTCTTTGTGGTATAGGCAACCATTTGACTTTTGCAAGAACAGTGTAATGGTGTTCCTTGTCAGGGAATAGGTTAATGAAGTGGCTGGCAAATGTTTAAGACAGTTTGTAGAGCAGTACAGTTCTTTTGTAAAGCAGAAGCAATGAGTGGGAGACAGTATTTATGCTGAGAGAGAGAAGGACCCTCTTTCCCTTTTGTTGCCATAGCTGTTGGATGGAGGAAATGAAAATATTTCTTGATCCAAAATCGTAATTTATTAATTTGGCTTTAGTAACACTAGAAGTTAAGAGGAGGGTCTAGTTAGATTTAAAGGTATCTGGAGTATGGGACTGTTTCCAGCAGCTTATTTTGATTGTAGGAGTTGTACCAGGAGTTGTAGATTTTTTAAGCATTAATATTAGGTTGTGTAGTCTGGATATCCAGTTACTTAGGAAGGTTAGGTGAAATTCAAGCTACTTTACAATGGCAGTTGTGGGGCTGGATTGATAGATGACCATGTCATCTGCATACAGTAAAATTTAGAGAGGGCAAGTGTTTCAAGTGAGGTTAACAAAAAGAGTGAAGAAACTAAAAGAAAATATTTAGCCTTGAAGACACCTTTGGAGATGAGCAGAGGAGAGGATTTGGATCCAATTTGTATGTTGAAGTGTCTGTAAGAAAAGTTTTTAAACCACATGGCTGCGTTAGAGCTGATGCTAGTGGTGGTTAGAGAATGTAGTAGTTGAGAGGAATCAACAGTGTTAAAAGCCTTTGCTAGTTCAACAGTGATTGTGCCATCAGGGGAAGAGGGCAGAGTTTAAGTGGGATAAATTGATACTTCCAAAAGAACAAGGTGGTTTATGATTATCTGATTTGAAGGGATACATTAGAGCTACACCATTAAGGCTCATATATATAACACAAGCAGGGATCTGTAATCCAGAGTGTAAAAGGATAGTAATGAAAAAAGGGAGAAATGCAAGAAATAAGGAGAGAATGAGCTTTTGGATGCAGATCCCTAAGGAGAATAACAGCAGCCATACAGAATATTACATTCATAAAGTAGCAGAAAGTATTCTAAGAACTAGGCCAATATGAGATTGGAGAAAGAAGATTCTGCCAATAGGGATGACTGCAAATAGGGGTAAAGAGAACAGGCAAGAGGGGGCTTTAATTTACTGGGGAGAACTGGCAAACTCGTATTGGGAGCAAATAACTAGAAAGAGAAATGTAGAATGTTATGAGGCTAGGAAGATGTCAGGGATTTGTATCCGAGTATAGGCAAAGAGAAATGGACGGGAGAAGCCTAAGAGACAGCCTGCTCTGGTAGAGTTGTTAGATGAATCTAGAACAGGAGCTGTTATTAAAAAGGGATAATTAGTAGGACATATGAAATATTGCACAATAACTACAGGAATCAATCAGAAAAGGCTAAAAAAAGATTGGAAAGATTAAATAAGCATTTTACAAGGGAACAACAATGGGAGGACATATGTGTGGCTGCCAAGCATGCAACAAAACTTGTATAAGCTTTAGAATTTTGCTTGGACGTGTTTGCATAGGTATATTTATACCTCAAGTATATTCCAAAGAATTTTACCTCAGGCAGGTAGCATATGTTGAAAGTGTAATGGGAAACAAAGAGCTAACTAGGAACACGTGTTTTAGGAATGTAATGATTTGGCAGATTTTAAAAACTTTGTACAGAGTACTCTGTCAGAAATATTGGGATGAGCAAGTGTGTGTAAATAAGAAAATGATTCTTTCACCCTGGGACACAGGATCTGAATTACTTAGAAGTAGTAAGGCCTTAAGTTTAATTCTGGCCACTGCCAAAAGTCGATTTCTAGAAAATAGAAGTCAAAGTCTAAACCAATTGTATTTCATTTACTGAATATTGTAACAGAGGTAAAATAACTGGAAGTGGGATCTTTAAAAAATGGCAGGAGCAAATTACATAGAAATAAATGGAAATTGTGGGAACAGTACATGCAGATTAAATCTTTGAGGATAAGGACTGAGTTTTAAGGGAAAGCAGGAATTGAGCAATTTATGTGATGTTTTACTGATGGTAGTTATAACAAGGAACATATGTGATGTATGTGTAACTGGAAACATGTTAATGTTTTGTCTTTCAAGTAAATGCATGTTTGCCTATGTCTTCAATGATAATTTAATAAAGGTGTTCAAAAAAAATTCTGCCATTTAATAGTTCTTTGACATGTCATCCTCATTAGTAGAGACAAAGTATATAGGGAAGTTATGATATTCCAGACCAAAACCCATGCTGTTGGTAAGCAAGTAGGTAACCAAGCATTCTGTAAAATTTTTATGTGGTTGGTTAACTGGGTGTAGACAAGTTTAAGATTTTTTTTGTAGGATTGGTAGCACTGTTATCTAATAATACTGTACCAATGACTTGAGGCAGGTGAGCATTATGTTTTTCGCATCTATCTGCAGGTTATAAAACAGAGGTGCATTTCAAAAAAGAAGTTATGTACTCACCATAATGTTCCATCTGAGTAGTTAGACTTCATTTGTCATCAACCTGTGGGAATCGGATCCGGACTGGATACGAGACGGCAGCTTCACCAGCATCTGATCCGAGCTCCAAGCTTTTCCCCTTACCCGTAACACCCCTCCATCTCCTTCCTTCCCTCAGGTAGAGTTTGCTACACCATACACATGAACCTGATCCGATATTCCTTCCCAACAGTGATGAACAGGCGAGCTGTATAGGCGCTCTCTCTCCTGCCTACCAAAGTAAGAGCATAATGAGAAGGTCAGGGGGAAGGAGGGAGGGACGGTTGATGACAAATGAAGTCCAGCTACTCAGATGGAACGTTATGGTGAGTACATAACATTTTTATCTAAAGTAGTTGACTTCATTTGATCAACCTGTGGGACAGAGTCCCCAGTTACCAAACTTTTGGGTGGCCCTCATGGAAGGATATTTTGGAGCACTGCGGAGCCAAAGGATGCTCTCCCCCTAGTTATGTCCAATTTATAATGAGAAATGAAGGTGTGAGATGAGGACCAAGTAGCCGCTGAACAAATATCGTCCAGAGACACCGTAGACCAAAAGACCGCTGACATAGCCATGGACCTGGTAGAATGGGCATTTATTCAACCCAGAAGAGACATGCCTCTGTCTTGGTAAACCTGAAGGATGCAAAGGGAAATCCATCTAGCAATGGTTACCTTAAAAAATGGTTTGCCCAGAAAAGGTGTAGAAAAAGACACAAACAACTGGTCAGACTTGCGAAAGGCCTTAGTCCTATGTAGGTAGAAATGTAGCTGTCTATGTACATCAAATAAATGCAATTTATATTCACCCCTGTTCTGAAAATTTGGAAAGAAAACAGGTAAATTGATCATTTGATTGATATTTGTTTCAGAGGCCACCTTAGGAAGAAAAGAACGATTAGTACAAAGTGAAACCCTATTTTTATGGAAAATCATGTATGGAGGTTTGACAGATAATTCCTGGAGTTCTGACACTCTCCTAGCTGAGGTGATGGCCACTAGAAAGGCTGTCTTTCAAGATAAAATTTTCAGATCCACAGAAGCAGCAGGCTCAAAAGGCAGAGCAACCAGAGCTTGTAAAACTAGGGTAAGATCCTAAGGAGGAGTAGGATCTTTAACTGGGGGTCTTAAAATAAAGGTACCTTTAGTAAAAGTTTTGCAAAGTCTGGAGGAAGCTAATGAAGCCATGTTCTCACCTTTATGGAAATTGGAAATGGCAGCCAGTTGAACTTTTACTGTAGATGAGCTAGCACCCTGCTGGAAAATGTATGCCAAGAACTCAAGGACTGCTGGGACAGGAGCTGTGAAAGGGTCCAAATCTCTTTGAGAAGCCCAGATAGAGAAATGCTTCTATTTGCGACGGTATAGTTTTCTGGTGGACGATTTATGAGCTGCTACCAGAATAGACTTGACTGGAGAAGATAGACCGGGAGTCCTAGCAATCAAGGGAATAGCCAAGCAGTGAGCTTCAGACTGCCCAGGTCTGGATGAAGGACCCACCCTCGAGGTGTGCAAGATGAGAGCTGTTATTGGATCCAAGATCCATGGAGGGGCTGTTAGCTGAGACAAAAGGAAGGGAAAACAGATTTGGTGAGACCAGAATGGGGCAATGAGGATTAATTTGCTCCCCAAACTGTGAGCCTTCTGGAGGAATTTTGTCATGAGAGGTAATAGGGGGTAAGCATAGAGAAGACTGGGATGCCAAACATGGACCACAGCATCCCTGGGGGATTCCCCCTGTGGGGGAATCAGAGTGAAGAACTCGCTGCACTTTACATTGGAAGGAGATGAGAAGAGATCACAGCAAGGCCGACCCCACTCGAAGAAGATCTGCTCTGCTACAGAAGGATTCAGAGACCAGTTGTAAGGTATGAGGGTAGTCCTGCTCAGTTTGCCGCCAGTATGTTGGATCAACCCGGAATGTGCATTGCTACCAGAAAATGGCTGGTGGAGATCGCCCATTCCCACACTTTCATGGCCTCGCGACAAAGGGGGTAAGATCTGGTTCCTCCCTGCTTGTTGATGTACCAGACCACTGACATGTCTGTCTGAATTGCAATAGTTCCCAGAGGAAGAAAGGCGTGAAGGGCTTGTAATGCTAACAAGACCACCCTCATCTCTAACACATTAATATGCAATTTGGTCTCGTTCAGAGACCACGGGACTGTCCTGACCGAGTAATGCCCCCCCCCCCCCAGTTGGGAGGCATCCGTGGTCACCGTGGCTTGGGAGGGGCTGCAATAAATGTTTGTCCCTCGACTAGTTCAGATGTATGTATCCAATAGAGGAGGGACTTCCTGCAAGCGTTGCTTATGTGAATAGGTTGTGTCAGTGACAGATCTAATAATGACCATTGGACTGCTAGTGTCCATTGTAGTATCCGCATATGCAGATGAGCACAGGGGAGAAGAGTAATGGTGGCTGCCAAGGAAACTAGGGCTCGTAATACCACCTTGGCTGAAGGAAGATGAGACTGAAAGATCACGGACACATGGAGTCGTAGGTTTTGAACCCTCTCCGGAGTTAGAAAACCTTGGTTTGTAATGTATCTGTCCTCTCACCAGTGTAGTCTAAGACCTGAACTGGGTTTACAGAAGACTTGGATATGCTGATTGTAATTCCCAGAAAGTCTGACAGTTTCAGGAAGTAGTCCCTGGCCTGACAAAGTAGACGCTTGGTGGGAGTAGCAAGGAGCCAGTCATCCAGGTACGGGTAGACCTGCATCCCCTGAAGCCTCAGGTGAGTCGCTACTACTGCCATGACCTTGGTGAACACCCTGGGGGCTGTGGTGAGACCAATGGATACGGCTCAAAATTGATGGTGATTGGCCCCTAGCCAAAAGTGGAGGAACCTCCTGGAGCATCTGTGCATCTTTATATGGTAGTAAGCATCCTGGAGATCTGTTGAGCACATCCAGTCATTCTCCTGCAGGTAAGGCAGGATGGATTTCATGTCCAATTTAAATTGACCATCCGAAGCTTCTCTTTGGCAACCGATAGGTTTAGGGTGGAAAGGTCCAGAACAGGCCTTAGGTCTCCTATCTTTTTTGGCACCAAAAACAACATGTAATAGATGCCTGATCCAGACTGATCATGGGGGACGGGTTGGATGACTCCTTTCCTTAGCAGCTTTTCTATTTTGAGCCCTGCTGCCTCCCTTTGTGCTGGTGGAACATCCAGGAAATTTTTGGGGGGACTGGGAGGAACCACAAAGGGAATGGTATAACCTTTGGATATTATTTGAAGCACCCAGTGGTCTGTTGACATGGACTCCCATGACATCAGGTGTAGTGAAAGGCAACCTCCAACTGCCTCCAGAGCAGAGCAGTTGGGCAACCCCTTAAGGCTGCAGTGCAGGCCTGTCCTAGAATGGTTCTCAAGGCATGAAATTTCTCGGACCCCCCCACACCTCTGGACTGGCATCTGTCTGGTCCCCCTCTGCCTCTAGGGGAAGATGAGTCCTGAGTGCTCCAGGAATACTGAGACTTCTGGAGCCACATCTTCTTTTGCCCCACTCTGATTCCTGGAAAAGAATCTTTGGGGGTTAGAGAAGTGGATCCCAATGGCAGACAGGGTCTTCCCGTCCTTTTCACTCTGGACCAAAGTCTCATGAACCGTCTTCACAAACAGGGAAGAACCATCATAAGGGGCATTCACAAAAGATACCTTAAAGGGTTCCATGAACTGACATAGCCAGAGCCAGGCATGTCACTTCATGGCAACGCTGGACCCGGCCACTCTTGCCGCTCCTTCAGTGGCATGCAAAAGGAGTCGCATGAATGTATTAGAAAACTCTTTGAGTGTCCGTTCGCACAGAGAATATGCACTTAAACTCCAGTGACATGGACTCCAGGGGTGACTCAGCTCCTTGACCAGGTGGTCCTGCAGTCGAATGACGTGGGGCAAATAATTTGGCGCCCTTATAGAAAAGGTGGTTGAAGCATATGTCCGCTTTCCCAGATGATCCATTGTCCTGGACTCTTGGTCGGGGGAATGGATCGTAGAACTTTCCTGGGCTAGTTCTTTCTTAGTAGTGGCCACTATCACCATAGTGTCCACTGGGGACCCCTGGTTTCAACTAGGTCTGTCTGCAGGAGGACTCAGAATCTTGTCGGGTCACTTCGGGATTGGATCCATGGTGTCCGGTTCCTTCCTTGTCCGGGTGATGATAAGATCCACCAAGGGATCCATGGGGTGGGGGAGACACCCTGGAGGTAGACGGGCTCATGCTGAAAGCCTCCAGAAACACCGACTCATCCAAGGAAGGTTTGGGGGTGGACCAACCCCCCCCACTGCTGTAGGAGTTCCATGATGTCTCTAAAGGCGACATCATCAGGGGGTGATCTAGGGGAACCTTCCCCTTCCTCCAAATCGGTGTCCTCAGAGAGGAGTCCACGTGCCTCCTTTTGCACGGTTGTTTGTGACTAACCTCCTCAGTGGGGCTCTCTGGAGAGGGCTCGCAAACGACCTGTGGTTCCTCCAGGGGAACAGTCTGGGGCACATCGAGCAGGAGCTGTCCCTACATGGGCAAAATGGCTGAAGACACACACAGAGGCAAGGGAGTTGAAGTGGAATCTGAGGAGATGGTCAGGGGCCTTGATCCACTGGAGAGAGCCATTTCCACTACTTCGAAAGCCGAGGGAGAGCAACCCTCCCGCGAAACTAATAAGGAAGCTGCTCTCCCCAGATCCGACAGGGGGGATCAGAGCTGAGCCCACTGGAGCCGAGATACTGAGGATAGGGCCCTGACACGACAAAGTCACTAACAAAGGAGAAAAACCCAACCACACGGATCTGACGCCCAGGATTTGGCTCCGGGAGTCGCTCGGGTCCGAACTAGTCAGATCCGATGCGCTCAAGGTAATGGTCGAAGTTGAAGTACTCGGTACTACTGGCGCCGACCCCCTGACTCTGGGACCTCTTGGATCCGTAAACTCAGATACTGGGGGGGGGCAGACCTGCGAAGGAGATAGGGCAAAAAAGGGAAGTGAGCTCCCCCCTCCAGAGGGGGCTGGCAAGACCCCCGTCTGAATCTGGGTCCGAGTAAACCCTTCGCATCATTTTGTCCATGTCTGCCTCACTCAAACTTCTGGTGGAACGTGATGAGGCCACTGATGCCAACCAGGCATGTTGATGTACAGAAGCCCTGGAAGAAGGTCTAGGCTCGTCCGGCTCCAACGAGAATCTGGGCGAGCTGAGGCCAGGAGTAACTGGCCTGGTGACTATCTGTTACTTCGGAGGAAGACCCACCGGATCCAACCGGTCCGGGATCTCTACCTCCCTTTGTCTCTCTCTTTCTCTTTATCTTTTCCCTTCTCTTTCCTATGCTTCCTATCCGCAGACCTATGAACATAAGATGTTAAGTTGTCTATCTCGCCTTCATTCTTGCTGGATGGGTTCGGAGCCGACCTCGGCTCCGACTCGGCCACTCTAAAAGCTCGAGAGTTGGTTCCACCGGCTCGAGGCTGCCCCTATATCCCACAATGCTAGGCGTGAATTACCTCAGATCTCGTTTGCCGCTACAGCGATTGAGGTGTTGTTTTCTACCAGCTTCAGGTCAGTTTTAATTAGATTGGTCTAATAACTGTTTAAACTCCTTTTAGCTTAGTTTAGCTTAGTTTTTTTCTCTTTTTACCCTTAGTGTAGTGGATTTTTATCCTTTCTACCCTCATCCAGCCCCTTTCTTCAAGAACTGATAAGTTCTTTCCTTAGGCCTTCGGGCCCTTCCATCGCTTACAGTGTGTGTATGTGTTTTTGTAGGGGGTTTATATCTATATATATAAGCTAACTATTTTCAGTAGTTTTAGTTTTAATTTAAATTTTCTGACAGTGTAATCGGTGTGTGTGTGTTTTTTGTGTGTGGTTACACTTTCGGTTCCTTGAAAATGTCCAAGGATTCAAAGGTCTCAGGCTTCAAGAAGTGTGACTCGTGCTGTCAGAAAATGTCTCTGACAGACGGTCACACTTCTTGTGTGTACTGCCTGGGACCTTTACACCTGCAGGACTCTTGTGCTGTATGCCATGGCTTCAGCCCTAGAGTCCTGCAGGAAAGAAAAAACAAACTCATTCTTAGGGGTTTGCTTAAGCCTGAAGGTTCCCTGTCTGCTATCTCAGGAAAACCTTCCAAGGCTTCTAAGACCTCGACTCCAGCTTCTGAGTCGAGGCCTAAGGCTTCGAAGTCTACTGCTACATCGGCTCCGGCTGGAGCCGATGAGTCTTTGACTACAGCTTCTGTGGTTCCCTCGGCTCCGGCTGGAGTCGAGGTATTGGAAATTCCTGGGTCGGCTCCGATCAGACCATCGGAGCCGACATCTAGAAAGAGGTCTAGGTCACCATCCCTTGGCTCCGTTCATTCGGCTCCAGCGTCTCCCTTGCTGTCTGAACGGAGCCACAGATCTCACTCCTCCAGGTCATCGAGGCTCTCGGATCATGACCTCCAGAGGGTAGTGAGTCGACTTCTAAAGTCCGAGGCACTGGCCCAAATGCTTCAGAGCCCGACTCATCAGTCGATGCTTCAACCTATTCCTCTAAATATTCCTCCTCCGACTCCTTTGAGCTCGGAGCCGGGGCGTCTCGGAACCGAGACTGTGGTAGCGTCGGAGCCGATACATTTGTCTTCGGCTCCGTCATCGGCTCCGATTTCTTCCTTTGAAGAATCTCGGCGCCGGACATCCCTCGTCGGCTCCGAGGGGGTGAGTGGCATCTGACCCTTGTCCGACCCCCCTCTCCCTCTCGGTGCTTCGGCGCTGGTGAGTTCGGCTCCGACATCGGCCTCGGAGCCATCTCTGTCGGTGCCGAGGGAGGTTCTCAGCTTCTCGGAGCGGGGACCTCTGGTCTGCCTGACAGGGGTGCGTTCGAGGTCATGCGGAGTGTGTTGGAACCTTATTCAACTCCACAGTCGGCTCTGTCCGCCCCTCCCTCTTCGGTGCCTCAGGTTATGTCTACTCACTCCCTCATCCCAGACCGCAGAGAGCCAGCTCCTCAAGAATCCCCTGTGGGGATCTCATCCTCTTCTGAGGCCTCCCCTGAATTGGCAGGGGAGCCCCCTAGGAAGAGAAAGTGTAAGAGGAAGCACATAGACTCACCTGAGTCTGTCACCTCTGACACAGATTTAGAGGATTCCGAGGGTTCCCCCCGTTCCCCTTCTGAAGATGTCTCCTTTGCAGACATTCTAGAGATCCTGAAACAGAGGGGAAATTGGCCAGCCCTTAACCCTTCGGAGGATGAATCTGTGTATCTTGAGGCATTTGGCTCTCGCCCTTCCACCTCCTGGGTGTGTCCCCCCTTTGATCCCCTCATGCAGGTGGTAGCAAAGAAAGCCTGGACGGCTCCTGACTCAGTGGACCCTACCCCCAGGAGACCTTCTAAATTTATAACAGCACCAACTGACAAACAATTTCTGACCAAAGGTGTTACTGTGGATGCTATGGTGGTAGCTGCTGCCACCAAGAAGGAACTAGCTGATCCTTCAGTGCCTGTTCATCCCCCTAACAAAGAATCTAGGTCTATGGACAGGTATGGGAAGCGGATGTTTTCGTCAGCGACCTTTGCAATGCGTTCGCTGAACTACCTATGCCATTTCACCCGTCTCCAGAGAGACTTGATCAAGGAAGCGAGTGAGATGTTGAAGGATCCTACAGCTGCAGGTTTTCAGGACAAGATGAACACCCAGCTGACTACCCTGAATTCGATAGCTAACTCCTCCATGCGCCTCCTTTCATATGCGGCTGATGGAGCGAGTAGAGCCACAGGGACAGGTGTCGCCTTACGCCGGCATGCCTGGATGCGACTATGCAATTTTGCGGACCCCTTTAAAACGTCTTTCACTAATTCCCCGTTTGATGGATCATCTTTCTTTGGTCCTCAAGTGAAAGAAACCTTGACTAGGTGCGAGACGGATGGCAAAACTCTGTCTGCCGTCGGAGTCCGTTTTTCTACTCCTTCTAGACCTTACCCCAAAGGCCAGAAAAGTGGGAAAATGTGGTTCCGCAAACAATCTCAAGGGAATTTGCCTGACGCACAGAGTCGGTTCCCCTTCAGAGGCAGAGGAGGGAACAATAATGGTAGACGTCGCCCCAGAGGCAGAGGGGGTCCGCAGAACCAGGGCAATCGAGAAACCTTTTCCGATAAGCCCTTTCAGCATCCCTGAGGTGTTGCCCGACTGTCCCCCTTCGAGGCAGTCGGGGAAGATTGTCACTGTACCCAGAAGCCTGGCTATTCCTAACTCAAGACAAGTGGGTACAGTCCATCATTTCCGAAGGCTATTCCATTCCCTTCGTTCGCATCCCAAACCAATCAAAAAAATCCCTTCCAGATGTTCCACCCGCTCAAAGGGATCTTGCAGCTTTGGAAATTTCAAAGCTGCTTGCAAAAAGAGCAATTCAGCCAGTTCCAGCAGACCAGCAAGGATCCGGAATCTACTCCAGGTTCTTTTTAGTTCCAAAGAAAACAGGGGACTGGAGGCCAATTTTGGATCTCAGTGTCTTGAACAAGTCTGTCAAGAAAACAAGATTTCGGATGGTCACGCTACAGTCCATCCTTCCCCTATTGGGAAAGGAAAACTGGATGTGCTCTATAGACCTTCAGGACGCGTACTATCACATAAAAATGAACAGACGCTCCAGAAGATTCCTCCGCTTCAGGCTGGGAACCAGTCATTTTCAATTCAGGGCACTGCCCCCCGGGTGTTTACCAAATGCATGGCAGTGGTAGCTTCTCACCTGAGACGTCAAGGATTCCCGGTGTTTCCATATTTGGACGACTGGCTCCTCACAGCTCCCACCAAGCATCTTCTTCTAATGGCCAGAGACTACACCTTTCACATTTGTCAAAAGTTAGGCATTTCAATAAATTGCGAAAAGTCTGTTTTGTCGCCTTGTCGTGCTATTACCTTCATAGGCGCAAATCTAGACACAGTCAACATGTCTGCGAGATTAACAGATCAGAGAATAACAGACATACACAAACTGGTCTCGCTCCTCTTCAGCAGCAACAGAGTCAAAGCCAGGTTAGTTCTGAAAGTATTGGGGATTATGGCGGCTGCCATACCTCTGCTTCCATTAGCCAGATTCCACATGAGAATCCTTCAATGGATGCTCTTCACACAATGGTCATACCAGCAACTTCCAATGTCCCACACCATTATGATTACGCAAACATGCAAGAATCATCTTCTGTGGTGGATGTCTTCCTCAGCTCTTCTTGGGAAGACCCTTTGTTCCTTCCCCTCCGGTTGCTACTCTGACAACGGATGCCTCCCTGATCGGGTGGGGGGGCATTATCAGGGCAGAACTGTCCAGGGCACATGGCAACCAGACGAATGCCACTTGCATATAAATGTTCTAGAGATGAGAGCAGTGCTTTTAGCGTTGCAAGCCCTTCAAGACTCTCTTCCCTTGGGAACAATAGCAATCCAGACGGACAATATGTCTGTAGTGTGGTATATCAACAAACAAGGCGGAACCAGGTCCTATCCCCTATGTCAAGAAGCACTCAGACTGTGGCAATGGGCGATTTCTTCTCAGTGGTTTCCGATAGCAACGCACATCCCCGGGAAGTCCAGTCAAATCGCGGACAAGTTGAGCAGAGCTATCCTCATGCCTCACGAGTGGTCTCTGAAAGATTCTGTTGTGAGAAAAATTTTTCTCAAGTGGGGTCAGCCTTGCTGCAACCTTTTTGCTACTCCCCAAAACAGCAAGTGCAGAGATTATTTCACCCTATTCCCATTACCAGGCCAGCCCAGCAGAGACGCTTTAGTCCAAGTTTGGCCCCGGGGACTTCTGTATGCATTTCCTCCCTTCCCACTAATTTCTCAAGTGATACAGAAAGCCATCGCTCAGAAGGTCTCTTTGATCCTCATTGCTCCTTACTGGCCTCGACAGGTTTGGTTCCCCTTTCTACATCAATTTCTGTTGGAGCAACCCTGGCATCTGGACCTAGTTCCAGATCTTTTGACCCATCAGTCGGGTCAGTTTCATCGCTCCCTAACTTCTCTGAACCTCACTGCTTGGTTCCTCCAGTTCCTACCTTAGCCAGGCTTCCTCAAATATCTCACACTGTTCGAGATATTTTAATAGCTTCACATAAATCTTCCACTCAAAAAATGTATCTTAGTAAGTGGAAACGTTTTGCCTATTGGGCTCAAGGAAGGGACTTAGATCCTTTCACTGCTCCCATCCATATGGTTCTTGATTTTCTAGCTGAACTCTTTCATGCAGGTTCATCTCCTTCTACTCTCAAAGTTCAATTGGCAGCTATATCTAACTTTCATGTGGGCATTTCAGAGTCTGCCATAATGTCCCACAAGCTTTGCAAAGCCTTTTTGAAGGGAGTTTTTCTACTCAGACCTCCTATAAGAAATCCTCCTCCTCCTTGGGACCTTAATTTAGTTCTCAGTTCTTTGATTCTCCCCCCTTTCGAACCTGCAGCTTCCTGTTCATTAAAATTGCTATCATGGAAGACTCTCTTTCTGGTAGCTATTACTTCAGCTAGAAGAGTTTCAGAACTTCATGCACTCAGCTGTCGACCACCATATCTGTTGTTCCACAAAGACAAGGTATCCTTACGAACCAACCCGTCCTTTTTACCTAAGGTAGCCTCTGCGTCTAACCTAAATCAAAGCATTGACCTCCCTGTGTTTTTTCCAGAATATTCTAATAGGTCTGAACAAAAATTGCATTGGCTAGATATTCATAGTCAGTTAAGGTACTATTTGGATAGGACCAAACAATTCAGAAAAACTGACCAGCTGTTTGTCTCTTATGCGGAAGGCAGAAAGGGACTTTCTGTTTCCAAGGTATCACTATCTAGATGGCTAACATCTCTGATTTCAATTGTTTATGAAATTAGACACCAAAAGCTGCCTAACAAACCTAAGGCCCACTCCACCAGAGCTTTCGCTACTTCTATAGCCTTCCAAGACAGACTGCCTATTGACACCATTTGTGCAGCGGCTACTTGGGCTACTCCTCACACTTTCATTTCACATTATAAGTTGGATTTAGCTTCTAGGCATAGAGCTAACTTTGGTACCACTGTTCTCAAGAGTCTGTTCCGTTAGGCCACCGGGACAAGGTGCTAGGACGCTGTCCCATCCAGCAAGAATGAAGGCGAGATAGACAACTTAACATATAGAAGTTATGTTCTTACCATAACGTTCCATGTTAGTTGTCTTCTTCTCGCCTTCTTCTTGCCCCACCCTCCTTCCCCCTGGCCTGGACAGACCTAGAGGAGTTTGATTGTGACCTCTCTTTCTACCACCTCTTTGCTATAGGTATATGCTCTGCGGTGCATATTTTCCTGGATCAGGCTTTAGGTCACCTTTCCTCTTTCCCTTTGTTTATAGAGGTGGACTCTCTTTCCAGTATTTCTGGTTGTATTTTTAGCTGGGCCTAGCTCACAAACGAGATCTGAGGTAATTCACGCCTAGCATTGTGGGATATAGGGGCAGCCTCGAGCTGGTGGAACCAACTCACGAGCTTTTAGAGTGGCCGAGTCGGAGCCGAGGTCGGCTCCGAACCCATCCAGCAAGAAAGAAGGCGAGAAGAAGACAACTAACATGGAACGTTATTGTAAGAACATAACTTCTATGTTGAGTCCCAGCCTGGGAGGGAGAGGAAGCGATCGTGGCTGCGGAAGAAGCAGTCACAGCCGTGACCATAAGGGAAGCGGAGGCAGCCACCACAGTAGCAGGAAGAAGTCCCTTGAGATTAGTTTAGCCCCTGTGGTCCTTCAGGGCCCTGGGGTTAAACCCCACACAAATGGAACAGTCTTTTGAATGATGGGAGGCCCCCAAATACACCATCAGCCGGAGACAACTTATGGTCACACTCTGTGCACTTCCTAAAAAACAGCTTTGACTGCTGATCTGCCATGAAAACAAAGTTCAAGGCACAAGGCCCTAACCTGCTCGACCACGCGCACACACAACCAACTGACTAGCAAGGAGGGGGAAGGGAGAGGAGGCCTACTCTAACTTTTCTTTTCTACTTTTTTTTTTTTTTTTGAAAACACAAGCAAAAGGAAAGGGAAACCTTACCTGTCACTACCAGCAACACAAATACCGAAAAATCTATCTGAAAAAGCATCTACCACGCCTGGATCTCTGAGACCACACTGCTTGCAAAGCCGAGGCAAATGAAATCTGAGAGAAGGTAGGAGATGGAGGGGTATTATGGGTAAGGGGAGGAGGTTGGAGCTCGGATCAGATGGTGTTGAAGCTGCCGTCTCTGATCCGATCCAGTTCTCACAGGTTACTGATCAAATGAAGTCAACTACTTCAAATAACAGAGAATGATTGTCTATTCAGCAGTAGTTTGCTACTCCAGTCCATTGCCCATCTCTAACCTGTGCACAAGTCTTCCAAACTCCTCAGGTTTGTCTTCAGTTTAAATATGGATCTGAAGTAGTTTACTTCATTTGATCTTCAACCTGTGGGTCCTCGGATCCATATCGGATCTGACACTGCCGCATTTTCTAGCTATGGCTCCGAGCTCTATGCTCCTCCCCTACCCAAAGGGGTCAAGGCTTCCACTGCAAAAAACCCTATAATGCCCCCAGTCTCCCTTCTCCCTTCAGATCTTGTTTGCTGCCATAGTGATAGCAACGTGGTCCGAGCTCCAGAGTTTGTTCTTGGGTAAAATTCCAAAGTCTTGGTCCAGCGTCGGTTGCTGTCACCTCCTCCCTGACGTCAGTGCGCCAGGGGTATAAAAGATGCAGCCACCGCCATTTTCTTCAGTCTTTCTTGCTGCGCGGTGCCCGAAGCAAAAGCAGTTTGCAAGTGCCAGTCGGCCAACTCCTGATATTTTCGTGTTCGAATTTCAGATCCGAAGTCTTCATTTAAAGCTAAGTACCCCGTTGGGGAAATTTTTTTCTTGCTCCAGACCGATGTCAGAAAAAGTTTAATTGTATTTCTTGTGGGAAGCAAGTACCTCATAAGGACTTTCATTCTTATTGCATTTCTTGCCTAGGTCCTTTGCTAAGTGTTGGTTTTGTGCTCGATTTAACCAACGCACTATTAAGCGTTGGTACGGTTTTGCATTTCACTATTTTGGCCGAAGATTTAATTACATGATGTTGTCGGATAGCCATCCGACTACCACAATTCACAAGAAATGCAAGGAAAAAGAAAAGGACAGGCATCCGAGGTCCAAAACTGACGACAAGGCTTCTTCGAAGCCAGTCGCTGGTTCGCCTGTTCTCAGTGAGGCACTTTCGCAGCCCCTGACACCCACTACCTCAGAGCCACAGGTTCCTTCTGATTCCCACGTGGAGCCGACTAGGCCGCTGGAAACTCAGATGGGTCCGGAGCTGCTGAGCAGGCATCGGCTTCTGAGGGTGTTTTCAGGCCTACACAGTTATATGTGAAAATGACTTCAGCTTCAAAGGCAAAGACTAAAACACCTCTAAAGTCAAAGAAACAAGTACAGCAATCCCATGGACAGGCCTCCATGCCTAAAAAACAGATGCTTAAAGTGGCCGGAGACCTAATTTGATCAGGGGTTCCCATCCCCCTCCTGATAAGAGGCCTAGGCAAGAGACAGAATATGAATCTTCAGATCAGGTTTCCATTTCCTCTGATTCCTCTTCTGAACATGAATACTCTCTTCCTCCCTATGAGGATTCTGATGCTGAAGAATCTATCCCTTCAGCCTCTCCTCCTGAGGATTATTCTTTTGGGGATACCCTCCATACCATGAGGGAGCATTTCCACTTTGAGAGCCAAGATTATTCAGAATCTAAGAAAAGGCTCAGAGACTTCCTTTTACTACCTCAGCACAGGCCCCTTGCTATTCCTCCTGTGTTAGACATTGTAGATGATGTATTTTCAGAGTCCGGCCTGACTCCTGACTCTTTACCTCCAGCTCCTGTTAAGCCAGACAGATACTAGAGAGTTCCTGATTCACATAAATTTCTTTATAAAAACCCTGCTGCTGACCCAGAAGCTCTCTCCCAGGGTCCCAATGGGGTCAAGGCTTCCACTGCAAAAAAACCTATCCCCTCTGATAGGGATTCAAGGGCACTGGACAGATGGGGGAAAAAGATTTACACTTCTGCTACCTTGGCTGTAAGGGCTTTAAATTGTCAGTTTCATATGCTTAAATGTCAGCAATATTTAATGTCACTGCTTAAACAGAAAATGTTGACAAATTCTGAATTTGCAGGAAACAAAGAAATGCAGGATTTATTGCATGCAGCTGAACAAGTGGGAAAGCATACTTTGCAATGTGGTTTTGATTCTCTGGAGGCCTCCTGCAGGGCTGATGTTACGGTTTCTGTCATTAGGAGGCATGCTTGGTTAAAGGAACAGAATCTGCCTGATCATGTTAAAGCAAAATTATTAGATGCTCCATTACAGTGTGATACCTTGTTTGGTGTTAAAGCAGAAGAGGTGTTGAAGAAAATGGAGGACAAAGCTAAATCTATGCAAACAGTCAAGGATTTCTTACAGGTACAGCCACCCAGATTTAGCAGGAACTGGCCTACAAAGAATTGGTCCTTTCCAGTGTCAGACAGGCCACAAAGAGGCAGATACAGACGCCCCAGTGGCAGATCCCAGTCCCAAGGCTCATACAGGTCTAAACAATGGGGTGCTTCTACCTCCAAAAGCGGAGAAGATAAATCATAGCCATACAGGAAACAGTCCCAATGACTTTCCCCTGCCAGCACCAAGCACTTATCTTCTGGCAGCTCCTTTAGGGGGAAAACTAGCAATATTTTCACAAAATTGGCATGTGATCACCCAGGATATAGTGTCACAAGGCTACAGGTTCCACTTCCACACCCTGCCAAGGGCAAACGGTATGCCAGACCTGCCACACAATCAATGAGCAGAGGCACAAAGCAAGTTTCTTCCCTCATGGACATGAGGGCCATTCAGCGAGTACCACAGCAAGAGCAGGGACAAGGATTTTCTGGTGCCCAGAAAGGACAAAGCCTGTTGACCAATACTGGACCTGTCTATTCTAAATGCATTTCTGGATATTCCAAAATTCTAAATGTTGACTCTGCCGCAGCTTCTGCCCATGCTGGGCAAGAAGGCTTGGCTTGTGACTTTGGACCTAAAAGAGGCATACCTGCATGTCCCAATCAGACAGTCATGCAGAAGATACCTCAGATTCATAGTTGGCTGAATGCACTACCAGTTCTCTGCACTGCCCTTTGGTTTATCTACTGCGCCCAGGGTCTTCACAAAATGCCTGGCACCAGTAATTGCATTTTGCAGACAAAGAGGAATGCAAATATATCGTTACTTGGACGACTGCCTTATTCAAGCAGAGAACAAGGACATTCTACTACAGCATCTGGCGTTTGTAAAAAGATTACTAATTTGCCTAGGGTACACAGTAAACGAAAAGAAATCAAAACTAGTACCCTCTCAAGAGATAATATTCCTAGGTGCAAGCTTAAATACAACTGACCAGATGGGTTATCTCACGCCAGACAAACAAAAGCAAGTGACTACTTATTTCAAAATGTTGGCAACAAAGACCCAGTTATCTGAAAGAAAAATTATGCAGGCTTTGGGCTTCATGGCATCCTGCATTCTGCTAATTCCATATGCAAGACTGCATATGAGGAAACTACAATGGTATCTAAAAAGTGTTTGGACTCAGCATTGCCACAGCCTGGAAACAATAATTACCCTCATTCCCTGCCTGCAACAGGAGTTTTGATGGTGGACAAAGGCCTGTCACCACAGCAAGGGACAGCCATTCACTTTACCCACAGCCAGGCAGACATTAACAACAGATGCATCATAGTATGCCTGGGGGGCCTACATGGCAGGAAGATGTATTCAGGGCACATGGTCTGCAAGCCAAATGCATCTACATATCAATCAAAAAGAGATGCTAGCTGTTCAGAATGCCCTGACAGCCTTCAAGGATCTACTTCATCCAGGACAACTGCTGGTAAAGACGGACAATACTACAGTCATGTGGTACATAAACAAGCAGGGAGGCACACATTCCTACCCCCTCTGCAGACTAACCATGACTTTGTGGGACACAGCATTGACTTACCAAGTACATCTGCAAGCACAATTCCTGCCAGGAAAGATAAATACTCTGACAGGCGAACTAAGCAGAAACCTCATGGATCCCCACGAGTGGAAACTGGATCCACAAGTCTTCAGCTGTTAACAAGGAAATGGGGATGCCCGGACATAGATCTATTTGCCTCCCCTCACAACTGCCAACTACAGAGATTCTGCACAAGCACTTATCACATGCAAGCATGGAAAGTGGATGCTCTATCTTTCAGCTGGAAAAACGTAACAGTATATGCCTTTTCTCCACTGCCTCTCCTCCCCGAGGTACTCCTAAAGGTCAGACAAGAGAAGCCAAAATGATACTGATTGCCCCAGACTGGCCCCGCCAGGACTGGTACCCAATCCTAAAGAACTTGTCTCAATGTCCAGCCTGGACATTACCTCATACTTCTCACTTACTGACCCAACAAAACAATCAGATCCTGCACAGCCAACTCAGGACCTTAAATCTGTCAGCATGGCGGATAATGTAGCCATTCAGAACACACCTCTCTCTAAAGCGGTGATGGATGTTATTTTGGAGGCCAGGAGGCCTAGTACTAGAAAATCTTATGCAGAAAAATGGAAGAGATTCTGTGCTTGGAACCAGGCACAAGGAATTGACATGATTGTACCAAATATTCCTCAGATTTCGCAATACTTAACTGAGATGCTGGACAAAGGCCTATCCTTTTCATAAATTAAGATTCATGCCTCTGCCATTTCAGCCCATTACAATACAGAACCACCTATTTTTTCTCATCCATTACTAAGGCAGTACCTCAGAGGGGCCAAAAACATAAGAGCTCCAAGGACAGCACCAATACCTGCATGGGACCTCAGTTATGTCCTGGAAAAACTCACACTGTCTCCTTTTAAGCCAGCCTGTACAGCTGATATAAAGTTCTTATCCTGGAAAACAGCTCTGCTCCTAGCAATTACCTCTGCAAGACGAGTCTCACACAGGCACTCATGGCTGTGGAACCTTTTATCATTTTCCATCCTGACAGGGTTTCTCTGAGGACAAATCCGACATTTATGCTTAAGGTAGTGTCCAGTGTGGCCCTTAACCAAACCATTCATTTGCATACCTTTTATCCAAACCCACAGAATAAGGGTGAGAGACTTCTGCAATCTTTGGACATACACAGACAGCTACGCTTCTACTTGGACAGAACCAAAGCTTTCCGAAAGACTGAGCAACTTCTAGTGGCATATGCTGCAGGATCACAAGGAAAGACCATCTCAAATCAGACTATTTCAAAGTGGATAGGCGACTGCATTCTTTTCTGCTATTCACACCATGGCAAATCAGTGCCTAAGGGCATTAGGCCACATTCAACCAGAGCAGCAGCCACTTCAGCAGCCTTCTTCAGAGGAGTACCAACCAAAGACATCTTAGAGGCTGCAACTTGGAGTTCAGTGCATACTTTTACAAAGCACTACCACTTACCTCTCTACTCTAAATCCAGGGCAGGCTTTACCACTGCAGTTCTGCAGGGCCTCATAGCCTTTCCTAATCCTATTTAGCCCCAGCCTCCCGACCTTAGCTTTGGGATTCATCCCAATTGTAATGATTGCAACAGTGAAACACGATGAACATAGTACAGTTGTGTACCTACCATAAATGTAGATGTTAGAGTGTATTCACTATTGCAGCCCAGGTTACCCACCCACCATCCCCCTTTCTTTTGCTGGGACTTATCTGTGCTTCTCTATTCTGTACAACCTATGTGGTGTATTTACTTGTAGATGAAGGAAAAGATTATTTTAGTGCATGCATGCTTATTGGCATAATTTAGCCTACCCTTTTCAGGGCACCTGACATCTGGGGCAAGAAAAACTGAAGAAAATGGCGTTGGCTGCATCTTTTATACTCCTGGTGCACTGACGTCAGGGAGGAGGTGACTGCAACCGACGCTGGACCAAGACTTTGGAATTCAGGCTGACTGTGGGTAGCCTGCCAGCAGGATAACCCAATTGTAATGACTGCAACAGTGAATACACACTAACATCTACATTTATGGTAGGTACACAACTGTACTTTTCTTTCCTCCCTCTTTTCCTTAGAGTGTCTGTGTTCATGTGTGTTTGCTTAGATCCTGTGTTTTGGCATGGCAGATGCCCCAAAACCTGGGTTTAAAAGATGCACAAAGTGTGGCCATAAGCTTTCCCTGGTGGATGGCCACACTCTGTGTGTGGTTTGTTTGGGGATGGCTCACCTCCAGTCCCCGTGTCCTATTTGTGCTGGGTTTAACTCCAGAGCTCGTAAGGACAGGCGGGACAAACTAATTCTGAAGGGCCTATTGCCCTCCACATCTGGGACAGACATCCCACCTTCACCAACCAAAAAAGCAGCATCTGCTGATGCTTCTCCCCTTCCTTGGCCTCAGGGACTCACCCTCCCACCAAGAGGTCCAGGGAAGCAGATAAGGTCAAGAAAGACCGGCCTCGTAAGCACTCTGCTGACCGCTTGTCTGAAGCTGGCCCTCTGCCAAACACCAAGCCTGTTTCCAGGCCTGCATCCCCTCTGGTCAGATCCTCAAGGTTTTTCCCCTAGCCTGAGGTCCCAGTCAGAAGGTTGGCCCATAGGCCGTCCCCTCACCAGCTATCCCGGCCCACTTCGGCGGTGTCCTCCAGCTCCACCCAGAGCCTTTCTGAAGCAGAGATGGATAAGATGTTATGGAGATTTATCCGCACTCAAAATCCAGATGGAAGTCTTGCCAGAGCCTTCTCCTCCATGGAACAGGTACCTTCCATCCAGTTTTCAGACCTATTACTCCTTCTCCGATCCGACCAGCGATTTTGGAGCTGTTGGATCCGAGGACAGTCAGAGTAGAGGGGTCAGCACTGATGGTACCCTGTACCTCAGCGTCGGCCAGTGCCCTTAGTGTGTCGGATCCGAAGGGGTGCTCTCTGCTCCAGGCTTGTTGGAGAGGAGCATTCCAGTCAGTGTCTTGGCTCCTAGAAGCTCAGCTCTGACTCCTCGGTTGGATCAAAGGGGAACCGTCTCTGCCAATTCAGCTCAGGAGGTCTGTTCTCCCTCTGCATTTGATGTGGTGGAGAGGGTTCTCACAGGGTTGAGGCCAGTGACTATCTCATCTTCAGACTCCACTCAGACAGACACCCTGGCCTTGAGTGCAGGTCTCTGTCCATCTTGCCCTCTCATGGACAAGCCTGTAACTGTATTGCCCCAGGATGTTCCAGTCTTGGAACAACCTGCTTGCGAGGTCTCCCCAGAGAGCCCCCCTGAGGAGCTTCCCCGCTAGCATATATGCAAAAGGAGGCCCGTCTACCTCTTGGGTGTCCCATCCTGCTGATCCACTTGTGGATCTTATAACATCTAGGACGTGGGAGGAGTCAGACACCATAGAGCCAATACCCAAACGCCCGGACAAGGTCTTGAGCCCCATTGCGGATAGACTGCACTGGCATAAGGGGTCCCCTGTAGATGCGATGAAGGTAGCAGCTGCCACCAAGATGGAACTCGCCCAGGAGAGTTCCACAGTCCACCCGTCTGACCAAGAGTCTAGGACACTGGACCATTTTGGGAAGTGAGTCTGTGCTTCAGCATGAGGGTGCTGAACTATATGGCACACGTTATTCGACTGTAGAGAGAACTAGTCAAGGAAGTCACGGAGTCAACCCCAGGGTCCATGTCCATGAACAGAAAGAAGTTTGACTCATGAATGGCCACCCTCAAGTCTGCAGCCAACATGTCCATGCGTTTGCTCTCCCATGCCACAGAGGGAGCCGCACGGGCAGCGGAGTCAGGTGTTGCCATTATGTCAGTTCTCTGAGCCCTTCAAGGCATCTTTCAGGAACACCCCTTATGATGGATTCTCCCTCTTTGGGAAGACAGAGAGACTTCAATCCAGAACGAGAAGGATGGGAAGACACTGTCTGCCATCCGGAGTCTGCTTCTCTCCACCTCAGAGGTTCTTTTCCAGGAACCAGTGAGGTCAGACGAAGATGAGGTTCGGCAAATCTCAGGCGTTTTCCCTGGATGCTCAGGAGTCACCTTCCTCCAGAGGCAGAGGGGGATATGATAGACGCCGCCCTAGAGGCAGAGGGGGGCCTAGGAATTCCAGGTCCCAAAAACCTTTCTCGGACAAACCTCGGCATCAACCCTGAGGGGTTGCCTGGCTGTCCATCTCTGGAAGCAGTCGTCTGTCCCTCCACGCACTAGCATGGGAGTCTATCACAACAGATCAGTGGGTGTTGCGAGTCATATCCAGAGGTTATTTTGTCCCTTTCACAGATTTACCCCCTCCCAACAAAACCCTCCCAGACATTCCACCCATGCCGCGGGAGGAAGCAGCAGAACAGATACAATCACTGCTAAGAAAACGAGTCATCCAACTGGTCCCCCAAGACCAATCCGGGTCCGGGATGTACTCCAGGTTATTTTTAGTTCCAAAAAAGATGGGGGGCCTCAGACTAATTTTGGATCTGTCCCAGTTGAACCTGTCAGTAACCGAGACAAAATTCCGGATGGTCACAATCTAATCCATCCTGCCTTTTCTGCAGGAAAAAGACTGGATGTGCTCAATAGATCTCCAGGATGTGTACTATCACATCAAAATGCACAGGTGCTCCCGGAAGTTTCTTTGCTTCTGGCTGAGAGCCAATCATTACCAATTTCAAGCCCTCCCCTTCAGTCTCACATCAGTCCCCCGGGTGTTCACCATGGTAATGGCAGTGGTAGCGGCTCACCTGAGGCTTCAGGACAGTCGGATCTTTCCATACCTGGACGATTGGCTCTACCACCCCTTCAGAGCATCTACTATGTCAAGCTTAGAGACTCCTTCCTTCTCTTAGCCAACAAGTTGGGCATTACTATCACTCTAAACGAGTCAACTTTTCACCCGGTTCAGGTTTTAGAGTTCATTGGGGCATGGCTGGACACAGAACAATTGATGGTGTTCCTCATCTCAGACAGGATATGCACCTTGAGGATACAAGTGTTGCATATTCTACAGACCCACTCACCCACAGCCGAAAAAGTCTTAAGAGCTTTAGGTTCTATGGCAGCCACATTAAATCTTCTCCCCATGGCATGCCTTCATATGAGGGTTCTACAGTGGACTTAGGCAGTACAGTGGTCTCTGTTAGACCTCTCCTTGTCCTTTCCAGTGAGGACCTCAAAAGTGTGCAAAAAGCTCCCTTTGGTGGTGGATTCAGTCTCCGGATCTCCACAAAAGAAGTCCTGTTCAACCTCCTCTACCCCAAACCACGATGACCACGGACAGCTGTCTGTTTAGGTGGGTGGGGGGGCATTGCTCGGGAAGGGCAGTCCAAGGCAAGTGGTCCCCTCACAAGACCTATTTGCACATCAACGTTGTAGAGATGAGAGCACATTGCAAGCCCTACATGTTCATCTTCCTCTGGGAACAATTGCATTTCAGACAAACAACGTCAGTAGTCTGGTATATCAACAAACAGGGGGGAACCAGATCTTACCCATTATGCCAAGAGGCCATGAGAGTGTGGGAATGGGCGATCTCCACCAGCCGTTTTCTGGTGGCAACACACATCCCGGGATGGTCCAACATCTTAGTGGACAGGCTCAGCAGATCCATCCTGATGCCGTACGAGTGGTTTCTGAAACCATCAGTAGTGGAACAGATCTTCCTAGAGTGGGGTCGTCCTTGCTGCGATCTCTTCGCATCTCCTTCCAATGTGAAATGCAGCAAGTTTTTCACTCTGAACCCCCCACCCGGGGAAGTCCCCGGTGACGCTCTGATTCATGCTTGGCCTACCGAGCTCCTTTATGCATATCCTCCTCTTACCCTCCTGTCGAAGTTTCTGCAGACAGCTCGAAGGCTGGGGAGCACTGTGATCCTTATCGCCCCATTCTGGCTTCGAAGGGTTGGTTTCCCTTACTCTGGTGTCATCTAGTTGTTCCACCATGGACCATGGATCTGGTGCCGGATCTGCTTTCGCATCCCTCATCCAGACCTGGACAGTCTGAAGCTCAGTGCTTGCCTGATCCAGTTCCCATGATTCTTTGGACTCACGGTTTGTCATCTCTGGTTAAATCCATTCTGGGGGTGTCTTATAATTAGTCCACTAAGAAAATTTATTGCAGTAAATGGAAACGTTTTTTGATGTGGGCCATTTAGAGGTCTTTGGATCCTTTCACTGCATGACTTCCAGCAGTTCTAGAATTTTTAGCTAGCATTTTTCATCAAGGTGTTAGTTTTTCTATGGTGAAAGTCCAACTAGCCGCAATTTCTAATTTTCATGCTGTGGTGGATATGTCTTCATTAGTTTCTTCGAAAATTTGTAAAACCTTTCTCAAAGGTGTCTTTCTCTTCAGACCTCCGGTCAAGGATACCATTCCTCCATGGGGCCTCACTTTGTTATTGCAGGCATTGGTCTCCCCTCCCTTTGTACCTGCGGCCTCTGTGGAGCTGCAATTTTTGACCTAGAAAACTGCCTTTCTGGTTGCCATTGCATCTGCTAGAAGGGTGTCAGAACTCCAAGCTCTATCTATCAAAGTCCCTTATGATCTTCCACAAAGATAGAGTCTCACTACGTGCTAATCCATGCTTTATCCCAAAGGTAGCCTCAGAGGCTAATATCAGTCAGACTATTAATTTGCCAGTATTTCTTTCCGAACTATCAGAACAATGGGAAACAGAAATTACAGTCTTTGGATGTTCACAGGCAGTTGAGATTTTATTTACACAGGACTAAATCCTGACACAAGTCTGATCAGCTTTTTGTGTCCTACGCCAAGCCCTTTTTAGGAAAACCTGTTTCAAAAGTGACTATTGCTCACTGGATTTCTCTATGCATTGCCCAGGTTTATTCGGATAGAGGTTTGTCTCTTTCAGGAAAAGTGAAGGCTCATTCGACCTGATCCATGGCTACGTCTGTGGCATTTTTGTCTAGGGTATCCTTGGATGATATTTGTTCAGCTGCCACTTGAGCCTCATCTCACACCTTTATTTCTCACTATAAGCTGGATTTGGTTTCTAGGAGTAGAGCATCCTTTGGCTCTGTGGTGCTGCGGAATATCCTTCCATGCAGGCCTACCAAGGATTAGGTAGCTGGGGACTCTGTCCCACAGGTTGAAGATCAAATGAAGTAAACTACTTCAGATAAAGAAGTAATGTACTCACCATAACATTCCATCTGAGTAGTTCTACTTCATTTGTCTTCAACCGTTCCCCCATCCTTATCCTTCAGGATGATATATGTTCCTTGTTCTGGTCCTTTTCTGTTGGGATCCTTGCTTATGCCTGGACTTAAGTGGTCTTGTGGTATTTTTCTCTTGAAGGATAAGTTTTGTGTGGATGATGATAAGTTGTCTCTCTCGCCTTCATTCTTGCTGGTTGGGTTCGGAGCCGACCTTCGTCTCCGACTTGGACATTTTCTAAAACTCGAGAGCTACTTACTGGCCTCCCTATATCCCACAATGCCTGGTGCTAGACCCCCAGATCTCATTTGCCACTTCAGCTACAAAGTTGCGCTTCACTGGCTCAGGTCGTATTAATCTTTTGTATTTTTAGTAGTTAAACTGTTAGTGTATATTTTTCAAATCTTTTGTTAAATCAAAGTAGTACTGTAGACTAGTCTTAGTTTCCCTGTGTTTTCTGACCCTTAGGAAACTCGTTTTTACTTAGAGAATTTCTCCCCTCCCCCCCCATCTCCCTAAGTAGGCCATTTAAGTTAGAGGCTATCCCCTTCCCTTTTATATTGTTTTCAGTAGGAAGTAGTGTTTAGCCTTTGTAGTCTAAGATCATAGTGTCTTAGTTTTTGTTAGTATAGTTACCTAAAATTTTTTGTGTGAAGGTATGGGACTAGTGTGTGTGTGTGTGTGTGTGTTTGCACTAGTTAAAAATTTTATCCATCGGTATTCCTTTTATTTATAACATGTCAAAGGATACCAAGGTATCAGGGTTCAAGAAGTGTGACTCGTGCTGTCAGAAAATGTCTCTGACAGACGGTCGCACTTCTTGTGATTATTGTTTTGGTGTCGGAGCCGTAAGTGATCCAGATCGCCATCCCTGGAGTCTATTCGCTCGGCTCCGGGATCACCTTTGCTACAGTCTGAATGGAGCCATAGGTCCCACTCTTCTCGGTCCTAGTGGCTGTCCGATCATGACTTGGAGAGAGTGGTTAGTAGACTCCTCAAATCGCAGGCCCTGGCTAAAATGTTAACTAGCCCTCCACATCAGGCTGTGGCCGCTCCCTTTTCTGAAGTAGTTCCTCCTCCGACTCCTCCTGTCAGTTCGGAGCCAGAGCTTGTTGGGGCCCGGATCCTGGAAACGGCGCCGATGCTTCCCCTTTCGGCTCCTTCGTCTGCTCCGATTTCTTCAATGGTTCCGTCCTTGGAGGGATCTGGGCGCCCAGACTCCCTCGTCGGCTCCGAGGGGGAGAGTGGCATCAGACCCTTGTCCGACCCCGTTCTCCCTCTCGAAGCTTCGGCGCAGGTAAGCTCAGATCCTACATTGGCCTCGGAGCCATCCCTTTCGGTGCCGGAGAGGATTCCCTCTTCTGTGCCGGATAGGGGCGCCTTCGAGGTCATGAGGAGTGTGCTGACTTCTGAGTCTGCACCTCAATCACCCCCTTCTGCTCCTCCCCCCAGGGTGCCTGCTTTGGTCTCTGCCCCTCCTCCAGACCCCAAGCTAGGGGATCAAACGCTCCAGGTCACCCCACTGGGTGTATCTTCCTCTTCCGAGGCCTCCCCTGAGATTTCAGAGGAGCCCTCTCGAAAGAGGAAATGTAAGAGGAAACATGTTGACTCCCCAGAGTCGATCACGTCAGATACTGACTTGGAGGATTCGGAAGGGTCCCCAAGATCCCCCTCTGAAGATGTCTCTTTCTCAGGCATCCTTGAGATCCTTAAGCAGAGGGGGAACTGGTCTGCCCTTAACCCTTCTGAGGATGAGTCGGTATACTTGGATGCATTTGGTTCTCACCCCTCCACCTCCTGGGTGTCTCCGCCTTTCGATCCATTAATGGAAGTGGTGGCTCAGAAGGCGTGGTCAGCTCCGGACACACTGGAACCAACCCCTCGCAGGCCCACTAAGTTTATCACGGCCCCCCAAGATAGACAGTTTCTGACAAAGGGTGTCCCCGTTGATGCCATGGTGGTAGCAGCTGCCATGAAAAAGGAGTTGGCTGACACTTCTGTACCTGTCCATTCCCCTAATAAAGAGTCTAGGATGATGGATAGATATGGAAAGCGGATGTTTTCCTCAACGACCTTCTACATGCGGTCGCTGAACTATTTGTGCCACTTCACCCGTCTTCAGAGGGATCTCCTCAAGGAGCTAGGAGATACCCTGCAAGATCCATCAGCTGCGGGGGCTCAAGACAAGATAAACTCCCAGCTGACGACTCTTAATTCTGTCGTTAACTCCTCCATGCGGCTTATTTCGTATGCGGCTGATGGGGCGAGTAGAGCGGCAGGCACAGGAGTGGCTTTGAGAAGACATGCCTGGATGTGGTTATGTAACTTCACTGATCCCTTCAAGGCGTCTTTCACCAACACCCCTTTTGATGGTTCGGCTCTGTTTGGACCTCAGGTGAAAGATACACTTACCAGGTGTGAGCAGGAAGGCAAGACTCTCTCTGTCGTTGGAGTCCATTTTTCCACTCCCTCTAGACCATACCCTAAGGGTCAGAAGAGTGGGAAGATGTGATTCCGGAAACCCCAGGGAGCCGTGCCTGACATACGTGGCGAGTTTCCCTCCAGAGGCAGAGGAGGGAACAACAATAGACGCCGCCCGCGGGGCAGAGGATGTCCGCAGAATCAGGGCAACAGAGAATCTTTCTCTGACAAGCCCTTCCAGCACCCCTGAGGGGCTGCCCGGCTGTCCGCCTTCGGAGGCAGTCGGGGGAAGGTTGTCTCTGTACCCAGAAACCTGGCGTCTCATCACTCGAGACAGATGGGTACAGTCTATCATATCCGGAGGTTACAAAATCCCGTTTGTCCACACTCCCTTAAAATCAAACAATCCCTTTCCCAGATGTTCCACCCAGTCTAAGGGAACAGGCAATACAAGAAATTTCAAGACTGCTAAAAAAATGGGCCATCCAACAAGTCCCAGCAGACCAGCAAGGATCCGGAATTTACTCAAAGTTCTTTTTGGTACCAAAGAAGACAGGGGACTGGAGACCCATTTTGGATCTCAGCAGACTAAACAAGTGTGTTCAAAGAACGAAGTTCCGGATGGTTATGCTTCAGTCCATTCTACCCTTTTTGGGTCAGGACAATTGGATGTGCTCCATGGATCTTCAGGATGCGTACTACCACATCAAAATGGACAGGTGTTCCAGAAGGTTTCTCCGCTTCCGGCTGGGAAATGGTCATTACCAATTCAGAGCCCTGCCCTTTGGTCTCACCACAGCCCCCAGGGTGTTCAATTGCATGGCAGTGGTTACCGCTCACCTGAGACGGCAAGGATTCCAGGTGTTTCCATATCTAGATGACTGGCTCCTTACTGCTACCACCAGACATCAGTTGCTAAGAGCCAGGGATTATACCATCCAAACATGCTCTAACCTAGGTATCTCAATAAATTTCGAAAAGTCTGCATTGTCGCCTTGTCAGTCCTTAACCTTTATAGGCATAAGATTACATATGAAAGATCTGTCTGCAAGGCTTCCAGTAGACAGAGAGGCAGACATTCGCCGACATGTACAGGTATTATTAGGATGCAGAAAGATTCAGGCCAGATTCGTCCTAAAAACCTTAGGTCTCATGGCAGCAGCAATCATATTAGTTCCCCTGGCTTGTTTTCACATGAGGATTCTCCAGTGGATGCTTTTCACCCAATGGTCCTTTCAACAACTTCCTATATCTCAAGATAATAATCACACAGTCATGCAAAGACCACTTGGCTTGGTGGATGGTCTCTCCATCAGTACCACAGGGCAGACCATTTGTCCTTCCTCCTCCAGTTGCCACGGTGACCACGGATGCCTCCCTGATCAGGTGGGGGGGCATTTTCAGGGCAGGACTGTCCAGGGCACCTGGCAACCCCACGAGTACCACTTGTACATAAACGTCTTGGAGATGAGGGCAGTGCTTTTAGTGTTGCAAGCTCTTCAGAACTCTCTACCTACTGGGACCATTGCAATTCAGACAGACAATATGTCTGTAGTGTGGTACATCAACAAGCAGGGCGGAACCAAGTCATATTCCTTATGTCGAGAAGCACTCAGACTATGGCAGTGGGTGATCTCCTCTCAACGGTTTCTGATGGCAATGCACATCCCTGGGAAGTCCAACATCATAGCGGACAGGCTAAGCAGAGCTATTCTCATGCCTCACGAATGGTCTCTCAACCGGACAATAGCGGACAGAATCTTCCGCAAATGGGGTCAGCCTTGCTGCGACCTTTTCGCAACTCCTCTCAACAGCAAGTGCGACAGTTTCTTCACTCTCTTCACGGACACTCAACCGGACAATAGCGGACAGAATCTTCCACAAATGGGGTCAGTCTTGCTGCGACCTTTTCGCAACTCCTCTCAACAGCAAGTGTGACAGTTTCTTCACTCTCTTCCCGGACACTCCCCCAGAGATGCCCTAGTTCACGATTGGCCCCAGGTACTTCTGTATGCATTCCCACCCTTTCCACTAATTCCCAAACTAATTCAGAAAGCTACCATGCTGGGTTGCAGGATGATCCTCATTGCCCCCTACTGGCCTCGACAAATCTGGTTCCCATTCCTGCATTGTCACCTTCTAGAGCAGCCTTGGAATCTGGACCCAGTTCCGGACCTCCTGATCCATCAGTCGGGCAGGCTGCATCAGTCTCTTCAGTCTCTCAACCTCACTGCTTGGTTGCTCCACTTCCAACCTTAGCCAGGCTTCCCAGCATTTCCAGTTCAGTGCGTGAGATTATCCTTTCCTCGCACAAACCTACAACCAGGAAGACTTATGCTAGTAAGTGGAAACGTTTCTCTTTCTGGGCGGAGGCTAGAAATATAGATCCCTTCATGGCCCCTGTCCATAACGTTCTGGAATTCTTAGCAGAACTTTTTCAGGCGGGCTCCTCGTCAGCCACCATTAGAGTTCAATTAGCGGCAATCTCTAATTTCCATACGGGCCTGTCAGAAACCAGCATCATGTCCCATAAGCTTTGCAAAGCCTTTCTGAGAGGAACAATCTTGCTCAGACCTCCAGTGAGAGATCCCCTGCCTCCGTGGGACTTAAATTTGATCCTAGCTTCCTTGATACTTCCTCCCTTTGAACAGGCAGCTTCCTGTTCCTTGAAATTGCTTACTTGGAAAACCCTCTTTTTGGTGGCCATTACTTCAGCGAGAAGAGTTTCTGAACTTCAAGCCCTTTGTGTTCGTCCTCCTTATCTAGTTTTCCATAAGGATAGAGTTTCACTCAGGACTAATCCTTCATTCCTTCCTAAGGTCCCCTCTGAGAACAATTTGAATCAATCCATCGATCTGCCAGTCTTTTTTCCAAATTATTCCAACAAAGCTGAACACAAATTACACCAGTTGGACGTTCATAGGCAATTACGTTTCTATTTGCATAGGACTGAGCAAATAAGGAAATCAGACCAACTCTTCCTGTCCTATGCGGAGGGTAAGCAGGGTCGACCAGTGTCTAAAGTAACCTTATCCAGGTGGTTGTCCTCTATTATACCCTTATTTATCAGTTGAGGCATAAAGAACTCCCTGCTAAACCTAAAGGCCACTCTACTAGGGCTTTAGCTACGTCGGTAGCCTTTCAAGCAAGACTACCAATGAAAGCCATTTGTGCGGCGGCCACATGGGCCACCCCTCATACCTTCATTTCACATTATAAATTGGATGTGGCCTCTAGGAGTAGAGCTGATTTTGGTTCCACTGTGCTCGAGTCTGTTCCGATGAGCCACCCAGGACTAAGGTGCTAGGGACGCTGTCCCAACTAGCAAGAATGAAGGCGAGAGATACAACTTAACATTAAGAAGTAATGTACCTGCCATAACGTTCCATGTTAGTTGCCTTCTCGTCTTCTTTCTTGCGTCCCACCCTCCATCCCCCTAGCCTAGATGGACCGAGAAGAGTCTTCCTACGAGTCTTGTCACTGGCTGAGTCTCTACCGTTTTATGTACTCTACCTTTTTCTTCAGCCCTCTAGCTGAAGTCTTGCTTTTGGGACAGTTGTCCTCTTGTATTTTTTTTTTTTTGGTGTTAGGTTTTCCAAACGAGATCTGGGGGTCTAGCGCCAGGCATTGTGGGATATAGGGAGGCCTCGAGCCAGTAAGTAGCTCTCGAGCTTTAGAAAATGGCCGAGTTGGAGCCGAAGGTTGGCTCCGAACCCAACCAGCAAGAAAGAAGGTGAGAAGAAGATAACTAGCATGGAACGTTATGGTAGGTACATAACTTCTTATTCTTCATGTGTCACTGTTGCAGTCATCACATTTGGGTTATATGCCTGCAGGTAGCCCTCAGCTGGCCTGAATACCAGAGTCTTTGGATTTCTGCATCGGATGCTGTCACTTCTTCCATGACGTCAGGTCGTCAGGGGTATAAAACATGCAGCCGACGCCATTACATCAGTCTTTCTTGCTGTGCGGGGCCTGAAGTAGAAGCAGTTCGCAAGCACCGGTCGGCTGACTCCTGAAATTTTTGTTTTTGAGTTTCAGACCCGAAGTCTTCAAAAAAGATAAGTACCCCATTGGGGATCCTTTTTTCTTGCTCTAAACGATCTCAGAAAAAATTAACAATTGTCTTGCCTGTGGAAAGCAAATACCTCATAGAGACTTTCATTCTTACTGCATCATCTGTTTAGGCCCAGACCACGATGTCCCTCGCTGTTGGTTTTGTGCCTTGTTCAACTCCCGTACTATTCGTCTTCGGGCTATTTTTGTAGCTAAATACTTTTGTTCTTGATCTCCGTACTCCGAAATGGCTTCGTTAAGCCATCCGACTATCGATCTTCTGAAAAAGCGTAAGGATAAAGACAGACTGCATGGGTCCAAAACTGCCGACATTTCCGTTAAGCTAGTCGCCAGTCTGCCGGTACTCAGTGAGGCACTTTTGCAGCCCCTGATATCCACTACTACAGATTCGTAGGCCTCTACTGAGACCCATTCGGAGTACGGTATGCCACGATATGCTTCTTCGACTATGGAACCTGCGGATGTGTCTACCTTGGATGGGTCCGGAGCCACTGTGCAGGCACCGGCTTCTGAGGGTGTATTCAGGCCTACAGACTTTCATATTAAACCGACGGCATCATTTTCAACTAGAAGTACCGAATTTCTCAGGTCTAAAACTTGCACTAGGTCTAGAAAACTGACTACCAAACTGCATATTCAGGCCCGTATGCCTCAAAAACAAATGCTTAGAATGGCTGAAGACCTTATTACCTTAATTAGGGGAAGCCAGCCTTCCCCCTCTGAGACCTAGAACTGATTTTCTTTCTGATTCTTCTGATCAGGAATCTGATATCTCTGCTCCTTCTGATTACCAGGATTTGCCCTTTATCTACTTATGAGGATTCTGATGCAGAGGATTCTATTCCCTCTGCTTCCCCTCCAGAAGATTTTTCTTTTGGTGAAACCTTGCATACCCTTAGGGAGCATTTCCGCTGAGAAAGCCAGGACTTTTCCGAGTCCAAAAAGAGACTTGGGGAATTCTTACTCCTGCCTCAACACAGGCTTCTAGCTATCCCTCCTGTTCTGGCTACTGTAGATTATTTTCTTGGGATATAGCCTTACCCCAGATACTTTGCCTCCAGCTCCCAGGAAACTGACTCTCAGAAGTTCCTCTTCAGGAATCCTACTGTAGATCCAGAGACCATTTCCCAAGGACCAAGAGGCATTAAGGCTACTACTGCCAAAAATCCTACCCCTTCTGATAGAGATTCTAGAGCCTTAGACAGATGGGGTAAGAAAGTATAGACTTCTGCTACTTTGACCATTAGGACTTTAAATTGCCAGTTTCATATGTTAAAGTATCAGCAGCATATTATGGGCCTACTTAAACAGAAAATGATGTTGATTCCTGACTGTGCTGAACACAGACTTGCAAGATTTAATGCACTCTGCTGGACAAGTTGGTAAACATACTTTACAATGTGGTTTTGATGATTTAGAAGCATCTTGCAGGGCTGCTGTCACTGGGTCATGTTTGGCTTAAAGAACAAAACTTGCCAGATCATGTTAAAGCTAAATTACTGGATGCACCCTTAAACCACGACTGCCTTTTTGGCAACAAAGCAGAAGGAGTCCTCAAAAGGATGGAGGAAAAACTAAATCTGTGCAAACTGTTAAAGATTTCTTACAAGTACAGCCTCCCAGATTCAGTAGGCATTGGCCTTCAAAGAACTGGTCCTTTCCAGTCCCTTCCAGGCCTTCTCAGTCCAAATCCAGGAACAGCAGACCACCAAGAATTCAGTCTCAGGCTACACACAGATCTAAGCAGTAGAGGGCCCCCACTTCCAAAGCAAGGAGTAGTAAGCCACCCCCCTACGGAAAAATGCCACAATGACTTAACCTTTACCCTTCCAAGCCCTGCTCTACTACTTGCTCCCTTAGGAGGAAAGCTCACCCTGCATGCAAAAAACTAGGAACTCATTACCCAGGACAAATTGGTTTTGAACATAGTTTCCCGAGGATGCAGACTCCACTTCCACACACTACCAACCCCAAATTTTTGGCCAGACCTCCCCCCGAATCAGTGGGCTGAGGCCCAACAGCAGGATGTCCATCGTGTTACACTGCTGCAGTCATTACACTTGGGTTATCCTGCCGTCAGGCGGTTCTCCAGTCGACCTGAGTTCCAAAGTCTTGGTCCGGCGTCGGTTGCTGTCGCCTCCCCCCTGACATCAGTGCAACAGGGGTATATAAGATGCAGCCGACGCCATTTTCTTCAGTCTTTCTTGCCGCGCGGTGCCCGAAGCAGAAGCAGTTCGCAAGTGCCGGTCAGCCGACTCCTGAGATTTTCATTCCGAATCCAGAACTGAAGTCATCTACAAAGCTAAGTACCCCATTGGGGAAACTTTTTCTTGCCTCAGACCGATGTCAGTAAAAGTTAATAACTGTATTTCTTGTGGGAAGCAAATACCTCATAAGGATTTCCACTCCTATTGTATTCATAGGTTCATAGGTTCATACTAGGCTATCTGCCCTAGGGCATTTATAAGCCTAGCCAGAATGTGTTTGGCTTTCGCCACCCATTTTAAATTAATTTTGCTATGCCCTTTTTTTGAGGTTAGTATACTGTGCCTCTGTCTAACAGTGACACAGAAGTCATACCCGGGGTAAACCTACGATCTCCCATCCACTCATCAAGATTCCTCTTGAAGAGAGTCAATGAGGGACTCTGCCTAACCTGGACTGGGATTTTATTCCCGAGTGAAGGGAGCCGCGGGGTTATGAATCTGTCCCTCCAGCATGTCCTATTTATTTCAGTGCTGAGGTTCAAGTCTCTCGAGCGTGTAGCTCGATAGGATTTGGATTTTCTGAGATGCAGCATGTCCATTAATTCCAGGTTGGACATGGCTTTATACGTCAGGCACAGATCGCCTCTGAACAGGCGGTATGCCACTGAGTAGAGCTGGAGTTTCTTTAACCGGGCAGCATATGGCATCTGTTTGAGCCCTTTGATCCTCTTGGTGAGGTACTTTTGGGGTCTTTCCGGTTGCTGCAGGTGTCTGGTAAGGTACATCCCAAAAGGGGCATTGTACTCAATTATGGGCCTGATGAGGGATGAGTAAAGAGGCACGACGACCTCCCCTGATCTAGATGTGAATCCCTTCATGATTAGGTGGGCTATATAAAATGTTTTTCTAACCACTTTGGCCACGTGGTTGTCAAATGAGAGATTGCTATCAACTTGGGTCCCCAGGTCCCTAATTACTTCTTCTGTACTTAATGGATTACCACCTATGTGGTAATTTGTGGCACTTTGTTTTGCCAAAGGGGATGACTATACACTTTTTGGCGTTTAGCTTGAGGCCATGGCTCTGGCACCAGTTGTCTGTTTCTATGAGGCCCTTTTGGAAGATGCTTGTGTCGGCTGGAGAGTCGATTATGGCGCCCAGTTTGCAGTCATCTGCGAACTTGGTCAGCCACAGTCCTTCCGTGTTGGCCTATACCTCCGAGAAATATATACTGAACAAGAGAGGTCCCAGGACTAAGCCTTGTGGGACGCCACTTGTAACTGGTTTGGAGTCTGACATGGCTCCAGCAATTCTAACCATGTGGGTTCTGTCCTTGAGCCAGTTTGCAACCCATCTAGTGACATAGGGGTTTATATTTAAGCTGGTGAGCTTATCTATAATGCCCGAGTGGGGTATTGTATCGAAGGCTTTTGTGAGGTCCAGGTAGGCTGTGTGGACCACCTTCCCCTCGTCAATGGCCTTGGTGACTGTTTCAAAGAAATCAACCAGGTTTAAGAGGCAGGATCTGCCCTTAACAAAGCCGAAGTGGGTAGGATCCATTGTCTGTAGGTCCTCAATATCTTTATTTATGAGGTCCATGATTATCCTTTCCATAGCTTTGCAGACCAAGCTAGTCAGGCTTATGGGGCGATAGTTTCCAGGATCCGTTGAGGCACCACCTTTGTGGAGAGGGACCACAGTTGCTGTATGCCACTCTTTGGGCACATATCCTGTAGTAAGGCTGAGATTGAACAGTAGTTTTATGTTTGGGTTTAGCTCTTCTTGGAGTTTTTTGCTTTGGAGAGGGCGGCTCTTACCTGAGCATCCGAGATGTCAGGGGGGCAGCACTCTGCTGGAATAGATATTTGCCCTTTTGGTGGGGAGGGAGAAGTTTGCGCTGAACCTGTCAGCTAGGATGTTGGCAATGTCTGTGGGTTCGGTGTATTTTTTGTCATTTTGGACTAATTCTGAGCATATCTGGGAATTACCACCCAGGTTCCTAACATAACTAAAGAAAGCCTTGTGATTATCCTTAGTGTCCTGTGCAATTTTTCTCTCGAAGCTGGCCTTAGACGATTTTATGAGTGCCTGTAGTTTTTTGCTAATACTGATCAGAGATGCCTTCCCTTTTTGGAATTTTGCTCGATCATTTAGTAGCTTCCTCCTTCTATTGTATAGCTTGTTTATGGCTGGGGTCCACCAGACAGGACGTTTGCCTTTGGAGGATTGGGTTTTGGTTTTATTTGGGATTGCATGATCCATGTATTCCTGAAGGTGTTCATAGAATGCGTTTATAAAGGATTCTGTGGTCTGGGCCATATTTTCCACAGGCCCGGGGGCTTTGAAGGATTCCACCTCAGTTTTGAGGAGTGTGAAATTTGCTTTAGAGAAGTTTTTCACTGTGGTTTTCTGGGCAGGGGGTGTAGTCGGGATGTGAACATCCAGTGAGATTAGTTTATGGTCTGATCTTACCAGTGAGGGATACACTTCTGGTCTGGAGCATAGAGTCCCCAAGTTGGTGATGATCAGGTCCAGTATGTTTTCCCCTCTTGTGGGAGTGGTAACAAGTTGTTCCATAGCATTTGAGTTTATAAATTCTAGGAACCTTTGCGCTAGGGTGTTGGAGCTAGAGTAATGCCTCCCAGTCTATGTTTGGGTAGTTGAAGTCGCCCAATATAATGGTGTTTGGAGAGACCTTCATATTTTCCAGTGTTCTCATGAAGACAGAGTGGGGTTCCTGGGTTAGGGAGGGTGGTCTGTAGCAGGCTATAAACTGGAAGGCAGTTTTACCCACTGTTAGTTGCACATAGATAGTCTCTGATGCTTCGGGCTGTGCCACCAACCTGGAGGTGTGGGTATCTTTGACGAATATTGATACTCCCCCTCCTTTTGTGGGTCGGTCCAAGTTTTGGGACCGAAAAGCATGGTATGAGGTATAACCTGGTAGTGCTGGGGTGCTCTCGGGAGCCTTGAACCAGGTTTCTGTTACTGCACAGATATCGATTTTCTCCATGCTAAGGAGAGTTTCTGCATCTTGAGGTTTAGACTTCTGGCGTTGAGTAGCATTACTCTTAGTTTCTTATCCCTTGTGATACCTATGGAGGTGGGTTTGTCTTTTGAGCCTTGCCTAAAAAAGGCACTATGGGGGTAGCAAGAGCCTTTGCCAAAATCCGAAAGCCCAGGGGTGACAGGTGCAGGCCGTCCCTAGCGAAGCATCGTGGCTTGTCGAGCATGTCATCCCAGGCTGACAGGCATTGGATCCCCTTTGAATGACACCAATAATTAAGCTAATTGTTGAAATTGATCATCTTGTCTTCATATTGTGGCATCATTCTTGGTGAGGGTAAGATGCTACTCAAGGTCAGAGTCATACCGGCCTGGGCCACATGCTCAGAGAGCTCCTCTATGTCTCTTTTCATGTAGTCCAGGGAGGTACGTCTCAGGTCATTCACACCAGCATGGACAGTGACTGAGTCATATTTGTACTTGCCTTGGAGTGACCTGAGTGCTTGTGTTATGTGGCGGATCCTAGCGCCCGACAGGCAGCTCACCATGACCTTCTCCTTGTTCAGCCTGGTGAGCGGGACGTCACTGTACCTGATGATAGAGTCACCTATTACAAGTGTATCAGGTGTGTTGTTTAGCCTTAAGGGCTGTGACTGTTCGGCACACTGGCTTTGTGAGGTATGTGTGGCATGTGTTTTGTTTTGGGGTAGTGGTTACTTGGGTGTCTGCTTTGGAGGTCTCTGCTGCTTAGGCAGATTTTTATTTAGAGCCTCCGAGTATGCTTCCCTGCCCCCGTAGAGGTGGTTACTGACTTGAAACTGTAGTTTTATTGGCCACTAGGGGTCATTTCCATAACTCCTTCATTTTCCTCTCTTAAAACCTAGTTGCCTCATGGTTTGGGCGTCTTTTCAGGCTTGTTGGCTGTTGGTGAAGCACCTTCCAAGAGGAAAAAACAATGAGAGAAGAAGGGAGCCACTTTTGAGATTTTAAGTATTTTTTCTCTGTTTATTTGCTAAGTTTTTCTGCATAGCTGCCTAGCTTGAGCATTTTCTGGCTTGTTAAACTTGATTTCTGTATTAGTAGCTGTATTTAGAGCACAACCAAAAGCTGTTTGCTGAATTTCCTGTTTGCACTTAATTTTAAATCGTTTTTTCTTAAAACTTGCATATTTTCTGTCCTTGACTTAGCACTCTTGTGTGGGGTCATTTACTGCACTGTTATAACTTGATATTACTTGTGAACCTCTGCTATCTCTGTAAAAAACAAAACAAAAAAAAAATCTTGCTTTTTTGCCCACTTTTCTGAGCGTTAACAAAGTTCAGTTACAGGCTTGCTGTTCCTGAACTGTTTGAAAGTTTCTGTGAGGCCATTTTTGCTTGGGCTGATGGAGGGTCTCTCTGTTGATCAGTGGCAGTGACTAACATTGAGCAGCTTCCCTGCCCCCCGTAGAGGTGGTTACTGATTTGAAACTGTAGTTTTATTGGCCACTAGGGGTCATTTCCATAACTCCTTCATCTTCCTCTCTTAAAACCTAGTTGCCTCGTGGTTTGGGCATCTTTTCAGGCTTGTTGGCTGTTGGTGAAGCACCCTCCAAGAGGAAAAAACGCTGAGAGAAGAAGGGAGCCACTTTTGAGATTTTAAGTATTTTTTCTCTGTTTATTTGCTAAGTTTTTCTGCATAGCTGCCTAGCTTGAGCATTTTCTGGCTTGTTAAACTTGATTTCTGTATTAGTAGCTGTATTTAGAGCACAACCAAAAGCTGTTTGCTGAATTTCCTGTTTGCACTTAATTTTAAATCGTTTTTTTCTTAAAACTTGCATATTTTCTGTCCTTGACCTAGCACTCTTGTGTGGGGTCATTTACTGCACTGTTATAACTTGATTTTCCTTGTGAACCTCTGCTATCTCTGTAAAAAACAAAAACAAAAAAAAAATCTTGCTTTTTTCCTACTTTTTTGAGAGTTAAAAAAGTTCAGTTACAGGCTTGCTGTTCCTGAACTGTTTGAAAGTTTCTGTGAGGCCATTTTTGCTTGGGCTGAAGGAGGGTCTCTCTGTTTATCAGTGGCAGTGACTAACATTGAGCAGCTTCCCTGCCCCCCGTAGAGGTGGTTACTGACTTGAAACTGTAGTTTTATTGGCCACTAGGGGTCATTTCCATAACTCCTTCATCTTCCTCTCTTAAAACCTAGTTGCCTCGTGGGTTGGGCGTCTTTTCAGGCTTGTTGGCTGTTGGTGAAGCACCTTCCAAGAGGAAAAACGCTGAGAGAAGAAGGGAGCCACTTTTGAGATTTTAAGTATTTTTCTCTGTTTATTTGCTAAGTTTTTCTGCATAGCTGCCTAGCTTGAGCATTTTCTGGCTTGTTAAACTTGATTTCTGTATTAGTAGCTGTATTTAGAGCACAACCAAAAGCTGTTTGCTGAATTTCCTGTTTGCACTTAATTTTAAATCGTTTTTTTCTTAAAACTTGCATATTTTCTGTCCTTGACCTAGCACTCTTGTGTGGGGTCATTTACTGCACTGTTATAACTTGATATTACTTGTGAACCTCTGCTATCTCTGTAAAAAACAAAAACAAAAAAAAAATCTTGCTTTTTTCCCACTTTTCTGAGTTAAAAAAGTTCAGTTACAGGCTTGCTGTTCCTGAACTGTTTGAAAGTTTCTGTGAGGCCATTTTTGCTTGGGCTGAAGGAGGGTCTCTCTGTTGATCAGTGGCAGTGACTAACATTGAGCAGCTTCCTGCCCCCGTAGAGATGGTTACTGACTTGAAACTGTAGTTTTATTTTCCCTTTTGGGTCTATTCCTGCTTCTTTCCAGCCCTGCTATCAAGCACGCTTTAACGTGCTTTAGCGCGATTTAGCGCGGAGTTGCCACTAGAGCAGCATCGGGCAGCGCCGGTTAAACAAGGTTAAACTATTTCTGGCTCCAGAAAGTCTGTTCTTCAATTTTTCCCTTAGAACTGCTCTGTTAGGAACCTAAACAGTTTACACCTACACTAAAAAGTGCAGCACTTGTTCCAAATAGCTTTTTCTTCTCAAAAAGCTCAGCACTTGTCTTATAAGCATATCCCTTGTCTTATAAGGATTCTCTTTGCAGGTCAACCACTCCTATATTATACAAATCTCTCACTAGCAGAACCCCCCAGGAGTGCCCACTTCCCTGCTAAGCCCACTACTTTTCTGTCTCATACCAACTCATAATTCTTTCTAGCATGTCGAAGGGTCAGATGCTGGCGTCCTCTCCTGCCAATTTGGTGAATCTGGGAATTCTGAGACAATGTTACAATTGCCTCATGTACACGGACAACCCTCTCCTCCTCCCACGTAACACTAACACTTGTGAGAGATGCAGCTATTTAGCCAGACTGGAGGCTGAGCTCTCTCAACTCAGGACTGGCAAGACCAGGCAGGAGGAGAAGGCAACTACACACACCACAATACCAGTCTCACATAACTCAACCACACCACTGAATCAAACACATAAACACACTAAGACATACTCGGAGGCTCTGAGTAAAAATTTACCTAAACAGCAGAGGCCTCCAAAGCAGACACCCAAGCAACTGCAAACTCAATACACCACACAAACAACACATAAACAGCAAAATCAGTGTGCAAAGCAGTCACTGCCCTTAAGGCCAAATACAACACCAAACATACTTGTCATAGGTGACTCCATAGTCAGACACACTGACGTCCCACTCACCAGACTGAGTAAGGAGAAGGTCACAGTAAGCTGCCTTTGGGCTAGAATCCGCCTCATAACCCAACCTCTCAGGTCTCTCAACTGCAGGTACAAGTCGACTCAGTCATTGTCCACGCTGGTGTCAACGACCTGAGACGCACCTCCTTGGACTACATGAAAAGAGACATTGAGGAGCTCTCTGATTATGTAGCCCAGGCAGGTATGACCCTGACCTTGAGCAGTATCCTACCTTCACCTAGAATGATGCCACAATACAGTGATAAGATGATCAGCTTTAATAATTGGCTTAAATTCTGGTGTCATTCAAAGGGGATCCAATGTCTGTCTGCCTGGGATGACATGCTGGACAAGCCACGCTGCTTCGCAAGGGACGGCTTGCACCTGTCACCCCTAGGCTTCCGGATATTGGCAAAGGCTCTTGCCACCCCCATAGTGCCTTTTTTAGGCAAGGCTCCAATTCTAAACCTACCACCCTAGAACACAAAAAGTAAAAGAACTAAGGGTAATGCTGCTCAATGCCAGAAGTCTCAATCTCAAGATGCACGCACTCAAGGCCCTTCTCAGTATGGAGAACATTGATGTCTGTGCTGTGACATAAACCTGGTTCAAGGCTCCTGAGAGCACCCCAGCACTAGCAGGTTTCACCTCATATCATGCGTTCCGGCGCCAAAATCCGGACAACACCAAGAAAGGAGGGGGGGTGTCCATATTCATAAAGGACACCCACACCTCAAGGTTGGTGGCAACGCACGATGCATCGGAGACCATTCAGGTGCAATTAACCATAGGCAACACTGCTCTGCAATTTGTAGCATGTTACAGACCACCCTCTCAAACTCAGGAACCTCACATGGCCTTCCTGAAAACAATGGAGGGGATAAATGTATCTCCAAACACCATCATACTAGGTGACTTCAACTACCCTAATATAGACTGGGAACACTACTCAAGCCCAAACACTCTAGCCCAAAGGTTCCTGGAGTTCATAAACTCAAATGCCATGGAACAACTAGTCACCATCCCCACAAGAGGAGAAAACATACTTGATCTCATCATCACGAACATGGGATCACAATTCCGTAACAATACACTACTCAGCAGGAAACCAAGTGTAATATCTGGACGGTGACCAGAAAGACCACTGCTGATACTTGAATGCAATAAAAAACTTTTTATTCTTGATTACACACGTCACAAGCAGGTTAAGCGCTTTCAGCTGTACACAACAGCCTTCCTCAGAACAATGTTATGCCTATATGGCCTAACTTTTATACAAAATCAGCTACTCACTTAATTGAATAATCATCCTGAATGCCGCCAAAATTTTTTAAGGGTGTATTACCATCTATACAAGGAAATTCAAATATACTTTCGTGATCTAAACACTTAAAGCATATTGGTTTTCATATTCAATGTAAAAATAAAATTCATATGCAAACAAACATGATGTAGCGTGTATAGAGTACAAATATAGTTCGTCCTAACCTATCCTCTCTATTGCGTTCTACTCTATCTAAAACTACTATGTACACATTAAAAATGTATATGCAATACTACTATGTAAATTAAAAATGTTAAGAAAATATATTTCTAATTAAAATACATGAGTGTCCATGTTAAAACATATGGAATAATCCATTACGCATAGTTCACAACATTACTCAATATTTAAACTACATATCATTGGCCATACTTTTCCTGCTTCATCATAAGTTCTATGTTTGGTACAAAATACGTTTAATAACAACATGATACTGCGACCAAGATGTCATGATGCCAACTACACAATAAATATGGGAAAATCAGACTACTATAAGAGAGTAAAAATAACAATAATAGGGCATTTAAGAAGTGATGTTCTACTGTTATCCAACCATATTCTTGAGATATGGATGTACATGTCACCTATATGTATAGATATTTTACATGTAAAAGTCAGTATAACATAATTATATCTCTCTTTAACAAATATATGTGCTTGCTCAAAGTAAAGCTAAAAAGGGTTTAATACTCACAAAGTCATTAAGACCTGGTTTTCTAGTAGAGTCTGTCAAAATCTGCCATCTACTCTCACTTGCTGCTAACTCCATCTTCCAATTGCCTCCAATGGGTGTAATAGGGATCTGATCTACAATAGCAAAAATGAAACTATGATCTATCCCTTGTTCCATAACATGTCTATATAACGCATTTTTACTATCACATTTCTGTATTCTATATGTATGTTCATATATGCGTTTCTTTAATTGTCTTTCAGTTTTCCCAATATAGTGTGCATTGCATTTAATGCAATTAAATGTGTGTGTCTACTTTATCCTTGATATAACTACACACAAAAGCACAACAAAATGTGGTAGGTGTAAGCAATGTAAGTACATAAATATAGCCAACACCATCAGATTAGATGATATTAATAACACCTTCATCAGATGTAAAGCTGGGAATTGCTGTTCGAAGGGTGTTGTGTATATAGCTAATTGCATTAAATGCAATGCACACTATATTGGGAAAACTGAAAGACAATTAAAGAAACGCATATATGAACATACATATAGAATACAGAAATGTGATAGTAAAAATGCGTTATATAGACATGTTATGGAACAAGGGATAGATCATAGTTTCATTTTTGCTATTGTAGATCAGATCCCTATTACACCCATTGGAGGCAATTGGAAGATGGAGTTAGCAGCAAGTGAGAGTAGATGGCAGATTTTGACAGACTCTACTAGAAAACCAGGTCTTAATGACTTTGTGAGTATTAAACCCTTTTTAGCTTTACTTTGAGCAAGCACATATATTTGTTAAAGAGAGATATAATTATGTTATACTGACTTTTTACATGTAAAATATCTATACATATAGGTGACATGTACATCCATATCTCAAGAATATGGTTGGATAACAGTAGAACATCACTTCTTAAATGCCCTATTATTGTTATTTTTACTCTCTTATAGTAGTCTGATTTTCCCATATTTATTGTGTAGTTGGCATCATGACATCTTGGTCGCAGTATCATGTTGTTATTAAGTACGGTATTTTTGTACCAAACATAGAACTTATGATGAAGCAGGAAAAGTATGGCCAATGATATGTAGTTTAAATATTGAGTAATGTTGTGAACTATGCATAATGGATTATTCCATATGTTTTAACATGGACACTCATGTATTTTAATTAGAAATATATTTTCTTAACATTTTTAATTTACATAGTAGTATTGCATATACATTTTTAATGTGTACATAGTAGTTTTAGATAGAGTAGAACAATAGAGAGGATAGGTTAGGACGAACTATATTTGTACTCTATACACGCTACATCATGTTTGTTTGCATATGAATTTTATTTTACATTGAATATGAAACCAATATGCTTTAAGTGTTTAGATCAAAAGTATATTTGAATTTCCTTGTATAGATGGTAATACACCCTTAAAAATTTTAGGCATTCAGGATGATTATTCAATTAAGTGAGTAGCTGATTTTGTATAAAAGTTAGGCCATATAGGCATAACATTGTTCTGAGGAAGGCTGTTGTGTACAGCTGAAAGCGCTTAACCTGCTTGTGACGTGTGTAATCAAGAATAAAAAGTTTTTTATTGCATTCAAGTATCAGCAGTGGTCTTTCTGGTCACCGTCCAGATATTACACATGGGATCACAATGTTCAACACCGGAAGTATACCCCTCACTGGTGAGATCAGATCATAAACTAATCTCGCTGGAGGTCCTCATCCTGCCCCCATCTGAAATAAAAAAGACCACAGTGAAAAACTTCTCAAAAGCTGACTTCACACTTCTAAAAACTAGTGTGGTCTCCTTTAAGGCCCCTGAGCCAGTGGTAAACATTACTCAAACCGCTGAATCACTTACATATGCCTTCGACCAGCACCTACAGGACTGCATGGATCAGGCAATCCCAAACAAAACTAAGACTCTTTGTACCAAAGGCAAGCGTCCAGTCTGGTGGACCCCAGCCATAAACAAGCTCTACAACAAAAGGAGGAAGCTACTACAAGATAGAGCAAAATCCTTGAAAGGTAAGACACCTTTGATCATTATAAGTAAAAAACTAAGAGCTCTCATAAAATCATCCAAGGCAAATTATGAGAGAAAAATCGCCAAGGACTCAAAAGACAATCATAAGGCCTTCTTTAGCTATGTTAGAAACCTAGGAGGAAACTCCCAGATATGCTCAGAATTAGTTCAAAATTATGTGAAGATTACTGAACCTACACACATTGCCAACATACTGGCTGACAGGTTCAGTGCAAACTTCTCCCCATCCCCCAAAAGGAGAGATATCTATACCAGAGGATTGTAGCCCCCAAACATCTCCAACGCCCAGGTGAGAACTGCTCTCTCCAAAGCAAAAACACAGCATCCATGGGACCGGATGGTGTCCCCGGCTGTGTGCTCCATGAACTCAATGAGGAATTAAACCCGCAGTTAGGACAGCTGTTTAATCTTAGCCTCACCTCAGGATACATTCCCAAGGAGTGGCGCACGGCGACTGTGGTCCCACTTCACAAGGGCGGTGCCTCCACCGACCCTGGAAATTACCGTCCCATTAGCTTGACAAGCCTTATCTGCAAAGCCATGGAGAGGATCATAATGGAACTCATAAATAAAGACATAGGGAACTTGCAGACTTTGGATCCAACCCAGTTTGGCTTTGTCAAAGGCAGATCATGCCTTTTAAACTTGGTTGACTTTTTCGAGACAGTCACCAAGGCCATTGATGAGGGAAATGCAGTCCATACAGCCTACCTTGACCTGGCAAAGGCCTTCGACACAATACCCCACTCAGGTATCATCGAAAAACTCATCAGCTTGAATGTAAACCCATACATCACAAGATGGGTTGCAAACTGGCTAAGTGACAGAACCCACAGGGTCAGAGTTGCTGGAGCCATGTCAGACTCAAAGCCTGTCACAAGTGGTGTCCCACAGGGCTCAGTCCTGGGTCCACTCTTGTTCGGCATCTACTTTTCTGAAGTACAAGCAAACACAGGAGGGTTATGGCTGACAAAGTTTGCAGATGACTGCAAACTGGGCCATAGTCGAAAACACATCTGACACAGATATCCTTCAGAAGGGCCTCACAGAAACGGATAACTGGTGCCAGAGCCATGGCCTAAAGTTAAATGCCAAGAAATGCATAGTCATACCCTTCGGGAAAAACAAGGTTACCCCTAGCTACCATATAGGTGGCAATCCACTGAGCACAGAAGAAGTCATCAGGGATCTGGGGACCCAGGTTGACAGTAGCCTTTCGCTTGACACTCATGTTGCTAAAGTAGTTTGGAAAACCTTCTACATTGCCCACCTGATCATGAAGGGATTCACATCTAGATCAAGGGAGGTCATCGTCCCCTGTACTCATCACTCATTAGACCTATGATTGAGTACAATGCCCCATTCGGAATGTATCTGACCTGACACCTGCAGCAGCTGGAAAGGCCCCAAAAGTTCCTCACCAAAAGGATAAAGGGTCTCAAAATATGTCTTATGCTGCCCGACTGAAAGAACTCCAGCTCTATTCAGTCTCATACCGCTTGCTCAGAGGTGACCTGTGCCTGACATATAAGGCCATGTCAAACCCTGATTTGATGAATATGCTTCACCTCAAAAAATCTAGATCCCTCAGAACCACAAGGGCGGGAGACTTAAACCTTGACACGGTTATTAATAGAATGTGCTGGAGGGACAGATTCATCACCCAGAGACTCCCTATGCTGTGGAACAAAATCCCGATACATGTGAGGCAGAGCACCTCGCTGGCCTTGTTCAAGAGGAATCTTGACCAATGGATGGGGGATCGCAGATATACCCCAGGGATTACTTCAGTGTCACTGCTTGACAGAGGCACAGCAAAATAATAGGCATAGTTTTATTCAAACTAAAGGGGTGGCGAAAGCCAAATAACTATGGGCTAGGCTTATAAATGCCCTTGGGCAGATAGCCTAGTATGAACCTATGAACCTATGTTTTTGTGTGTTTATGTGTTTGGTCTGCTGTCGTGGTAGGTCTATGTGAGACTGGAATTGTACTGAGTGTGGTTTCCTTCTCCTGACTGGTTACGCCAGTACTGAGTTGAGAGAGCTTAGCCTCCAGTTTGGCTATATGGATGCATCTCTCACATGTGTTGGAATTTGTTGGGAGGAGGAGAGGGTTGTCTGTGTACATGAGGCAGTTGTAACATTGCCTCAAGATTCCCAGATTCACCAGCTGGACCAGAGAGAAGATTGACAACTGACCTTTGGACATGCTAGAATAGTATTGGGAATTCCTTTATAATTGAAAAAAAGGGCCAATGGGGAACAAGGTACTCGAGAGGACTTTGTGAGAGTGTAGTGCTTTTAATTTTTTAGTGCTGACTTATATAATTGCTTTAGTGAGCAAGTGCCAGGTAACTTAAATGCAATGTGTTACAGGTAACTTAAATGCAAAAACGACAAACAGTAACTTTCTTTTAAGTGAAACAAGGAAATGAGTGCAGTAAGCAATGCAGATATCACTAGGGATCCACCGAAGCGCTGAAAAGCCGCGGTTTAGGTGGTATTAGCATTTCAGGGAAATAACAAACAAACAAACAACACACATACAAACAGAGCTAGATTCAGCAGGCCTGGATTTAGTCTATGCTACAGCAAACAAGTTGTACCAATTTCACTAAAAAACAGTTGAAATATGCAGGCAATATAAGCCTTTAACCAGAAATTCCCAGCTCAGAAGGGCAGAGTCCAGCCTCTCCTCCCACAAGAGTGCAGGCCATGAACCTTCTTAATGTAAAATAACTGGCCTGAAGCCCAAGTGCTTAAACCAGAACTAATACACTTTTAGAATAACAGACACTGAGCCCTCAGTCAGCAGTTCCCAACTTAGAAGGATGTAAGCCACCTGTCCTGCCACCACAGTGCAAGCCACAAACCTTCCTAATGTAAAACAACTGGTCTGAAGCCCAAGTGCTTAATCCAAAAGACTTAGAATGATAGCTACACTTTAATCAAGTTACTACCAAGCAGTAATAAATACAATTGAATACTTTGAAGAATGCTTGGATTAGTGCTTAAGTTATACAAACAAAGCTAGATTCAGCAGGCTTGGATCTAGTCTACGCTACAGCAAACAAGGTGTACCAATTTCAGTAAGACGCAGTTCAAATATGCAGCACTATAAGCCTTTAACCAGAAATTCCCAGCTCAGAAGGGCAGAGTCCAGCCTCTCCTCCCACAAGAGTGCAGACCACGAACCCTTTTAATGTAAAATAACTGGCCTGAAGCCCAAGTGCTTAAACCAGAATTAATACACTTTTAGAATAACTGACACTGAGCCCTCAATCAGCAGTTCCCAACTTAGAAGGATGTAAGCTACCTGTCCTGCCACTACAGTGCAAACCACAAACCTTCTTAATGTAAAACAACTGGTCTGAAGCCCAAGTGCTTAAACTAAAAGGCTTAGAATGAGTTGCACCAAGAAGTAATAAATACAACTGAGTACTTTTAAGATGACGCAAAAGCAAAATAAATTGGGAAGAAACACAAATACAGTAAAAGCAGATAATTTTTTTTTTTTTTTTTCAGAAAAGTAGCAAAAACAGTAGTAAAAACAATTCACATGCAGTGCAGGCTGGCACACTTGAGTATGTAGCAATATTAGTCCACACACAGTTTGAAAAAAATGTAAATAAATTAAAAAGGACTAAAAGCAAGTGCAGAAAGGGTTTATTAGATAGAATGCGGTAAAGAGATGGGACTGGGGGAGTGTCCTAGATCAAATCTACAGTGGGCGGGCACTGCAAAAGCCACCAAATTTAAACTACAACCAAGAACAGGGAGGGGGAGTGGGGAAGACAGTTTCAACAGAGCTAGATCTGAGGAATCAGTCCAAATTATAAAAACCACAATAAAATGCAGAAAATATACTTAAATCAGCTTATGTCCAGTTGATGTATGCAGACAAATCTCAGTAGCAAGCAACTCTATTTAAAATAATTACAAGAAATGTTACCAACACAGGTTTTAATATTATCAGAAACCCCCCCAAGCTAATTAACACTTAAAGGAATTTCAAAGCAGTTTAACAACTAGTGCAGAGCTTCAGAGACACACACAAGACCGTTTCAACAGAGCTAGATCTGAGGAATCAGTCCAAATTATAAAACCACAATAAAATGCAGAAAATATACTTAAATCAGCTTATGTCCAGTTGATGTATGCAGACAAATCTCAGTAGCAAGCAACTCTATTTAAAATTCCATGCCTAGGCCCAGACCATGACGTTACTGGTTGTCGGTTTTGTGCTAGGTTTAACAAGCGTACTGTTAAACGTCGGTTTGATTTTGCCCGACATTATTTTGGCAGAAAATTCAATTACACCATGCCGTCGGAACTTCCGACGACCGGATTACATAAAAAGCGCAAAGACAAGGACAGGCATCCGAGGCCCAAAACTGACGATGAGGCCTCTTCTAGGACAGTCGCCAGTTCTTCGGTTTTCAGCGAGGCGCCTACGCAGCCCCTGACAACCACTTCCACAGACCGCCTCCGACTCCCACATGGAGCTGGCTGGGCCTTCGTATGCTCTATGTTTTCAGCCTACCGAAACTAACCCTTCTGAGGGAACCGAAGTAGCTGAGCAATCCACAGCCTCAGAGGGTGTCTTCAGACCTACCCAGTTAACCATTAAACCCTCTGCTAAGTCTAAGGCCCCCTTAAAAACAAAGAAACAGACACAGCATTCTCTAGGACAGGCTTCCATGCCTAAGAAACAAATGCTCAAAATGGCCGAAGACCTAATCACCCTGATCAGGGGGTCCCATCCCCCTCCTGATAAAAGGCCCAGACAGGATGCAGACTATGAATCTTCCGACCAGATGGCCATTTCTTCAGATTCATCCTCAGACCTAGGATATTCCTTACCCCTTATGAGGATTCTGATTCTGAGGAATCAGTTCCATCAGCCTCTCTGCCTTAGGACTACTCCTTTGGGGAGACCTTACATACCATGAGGGAGCATTTCCATTGGGAAGGCCAGGATTACTCAGAATCCAAGAAAAGGCTCAGAGACTTCCTTTTATTGCCTCAACACAGACCCCTTGCTATTCCACCAGTGTTAGATATTGTGTATGATGTGTACATTGAATCCAGCTTAAATCCTGACTCCTTACCTCCTGCCCCAGTTAATCCTGATAAATATTACAGAGTCCCTGACTCTCACAAATTTCTGTATAAAAGCCCTGTTGCTGACCCTGAAATTATTTCTCAGGGACCCAAAGGGATTAAGGCCCCATCAGCAAAAAAAAAAAAACAGTTCCCTCTGACAGAGATTCCAGAGCATTAGACAGATGGGGAAAGACAAGTATATACGCCTGCAACTTTAGCAACGAGAGCCTTAAATTGCCAGTTTCACATGCTAAAATATCAGCAATTTTTGATGTCTCAGTTGAAACAAAAGATGCTTCCAGATGCAGACCCTCCTAATTTTAAAGAAATGCAGGACTTATTGCATGCAGCTGAACAAGTGGGAAAACATACTTTGCAATGTGGGTTTGATTCCTTAGAGGCCTCCTGTAGAGCAGCAGTTACAGGCTCTGTCATTAGAAGGCATGCTTGGTTAAAAGAACATACTTTACCAGATCATGTTAAGGCAAAATTATTGGATGCACCTTTGCAGCGGGATGTGTTGTTTGGAGTTAAGGCAGAGGATGTATTAAAGAAGATGGAGGATAAGACAAAATCTATGCAAACAGTGAAGGATTTCTTACAGGTTCAGCCTCCTCATTTTAGCAGAAATTGGCCAACAAAGAATAGGTCCTTTCCAGTCACAGACAGACCTCAAAGAGGCAGATACAGACGTCCAAGAGGTAGAGGTCAAGCACAAGGTCCTTACAGGCCTCGACAATGGGGCACACCAGGCCATAAAGAAGGGGAAGACAGACCACAACCTTATAAAAAGCAGCCTCATTGACTTCCCACTACAGCTGCCAAGCAGTTCTCTCTTGGCAGCCCCCTTAGGAGGAAACTGGCACTTTTCTATCACAATTGGCATTGCATCACCAAAGACAAATGGGCTCTCAACATTGTATCTCAAGGTTACAGGTTCCACTTTCACACTTTGCCAAGGTTAAAAGGAATGCCAAATCTGCCACCAAATCAATGGGCAGAGGCTCAAAAACAAATGACAGCACTCATGGACATGAGAGTTATGCAAAAGGTACCACCACAGGAGCAAGGACAAGGATTTTATTCAAGACTCTTTGTGGTTCCCAGAAAGGACAAAGCCTGGAGACCCATTCTGGATCTTTCTTCTCTAAACACTTACCTGGATGTTCCGAAATTCAAAATGTTGACACTACAGCAGCTTCTTCCCAGTCTGGGCAAGAAAGCTTGGCTTGTGACTTTGGACCTCAAGGAGGCATACCTGTATGTCCCTATCAGATAAAACTGCAGAAGATACCTCAGATTTCTTGCTGGTTCAATACACTATCAATTCTCTGCACTGCCCTTTGGCTTATCCAGGGTCTTCACAAAGTGCCTGGCACCAGTAATTGCATTTTGCAGGCAAAAAGGAATTCAAATTTATCCATACCTCGATGACTGCCTGATTCAAGCAGGGAGCAAGGGCATTCTTCTAAAGCATCTGGCATTCGTAAAAAAAGTTAAGTTACCTGGGGTACACAGTAAACGAAAAGAAATCAAAACTAGTGCCCTCACAACAGATAATATTCCTGGGTGCCAGCTTGAACACAATGACCCAGATGACTTATCTCACGCCAGACAAGCAAGGAGAACTGACTCGGTACTTTCAATTGATGGCAACAAAGACCCAACTCCCTGCAAGAAAAATTCTGCAGGCCTTGGGCTACATGGCATCTTGCATACTACTAATTCCATATGCCAGACTGCATATGAGGAAACTACAATGGTACCTAAAGAGTGTATGGTCTCAACACTGTCAAAAGTTTGGAAACAGTTATACCACTAATTCCTTGCCTTCAACAGGAGTTTCGATGGTGGGCTCAAGCTTATCACCTCAACAAGGGACAGCCTTTTACTCAACCCACAGCCAGGCAAACACTGACAACAGATGCATCGGATTATGCCTGGGGAGCACACATGGCAGGAAAATGTATTCAGGGCGGGTGGCCCACAGAACAAAGGCATCCACATCAATCAAAAAGAGATGCTAACTGTACAAAATGCACTTATAGCTTTCAAGGACCTGCTGCATCCAGGACAACTACTACTAAAGACAGGCAACACCACAGTTATGTGGTACATAAACAAGCAAGGGGGCACACACTCCTACCCCCTCTGCAGACAAGCCATGACCTTGTGGAACACAGCTGTAGACTACCAAGTTCATCTGCAAGCACAATTCCTGCCAGGAGAGAAAAACACACTAGCAGATGACCTAAGCAGAAACATCATGGATCCTCACGAATGGGAATTCAATCCACAAATATTCAGAATGATAACACAAAAATGGTGGAGCCCGGACATAGATCTGTTCACATCCCCAATGAACTGCCAGCTACAGAAATTCTGCACAAGGAATTACCATCCACAAGTATGGAAAGTGGATGCCCTCTCATTCAGCTGGAAAAACCTGCAAGTATACGCTTTCCCTCCTTTACCTCTCCTTCCAAAGGTACTCATAAAAGCCAGGCAAGAAGAGCCAAAGATGATCCTGATTGCACCAGACTGGCCACTCCAGCACTGGTACCCAGTCTTAAAGAACTTAGCACAAGAACCACCCTGGATTTTGCCTCAAATCCCACATCTGCTGACACAGCACAACAATCAGATACTTAACAGCCAGCTAAAGACCTTAAACCTAGCTGCATGGAAAATTCCTTAGTCAAGCAAGTAATGCCTCTTTCCAAAGCTGTTATGAATGTCATCCTGGAGGCCAGAAGGCCTAGCACCAAGAAAGCCTACTCGGATAAATGGAAGAGATTCTGTGCCTGGAACCAGGCGCACAGCCTTGACCCTCTTGTCCCAAACATTCCTCAGATTCTTCAATATTTAACCGAGATGTTGGACAAGGGCCTCTCCTATTCATCCATCAAGATCCACGCCTCAGCCATTTCTGCTCATTACAACATGGATCCACCATTTTTTTCTAATCCTTTGTTCAAACAGTACCTCAGAGGGGCTAAAAACATAAGACCGCCCTGTAGAGCATCTAACCCAACTTCGGACCTCAACTTTGTTTTGGAAAAATTAACTTTACCTCCTTTTGAGCCAGCTAACACATTAGAATTAAAATACATCTCTTGGAAAACTGCTCTGCTACTGGCAATAACATCAGCACGAAGAGTTTCAGAATTGCAGGCACTAATGGCAGTGGAACCTTTCCTCATTTTCCACCAGGACAGGGTGTCTGTAAAAACTAACCCTACGTTTATGCCAAAGGTTGTATCAAGTGTGACTCTAAACCAAACCATTCACTTGCCAACTTTCTCTCCAAAACCACAGAACAAAGGGGAGAGACTACTACATTCTTTGGACATTCACAGGCAGTTATGCTTCTACTTGGACAAAACTAAAGCTTTCAGAAAATCTGAGCAATTATTGGTAGCATATGCTGCAGGAGCACAGGGAAAAGCCATTTCAAAACAGACTCTCAAAATGTATAGGACATTGTATGCATTTCTATTATACTCACCATGGGAAACCTGTACCTAGCAGCATTAGATCTCACTCCACCAGGGCAACAGCCACTTCAACTGCCTACCTCAGAGGAGTACCTACCAAGGATATTTTGGAAGCAGAAACATGGAGTTCTGTGCATACCTTCACCAAGCATTACCATTTGCCTTTATACTCCAAATCCAGAGATGACTTCACCACTGCTGTGCTGCAGGGCCTTATAGCCACCCCTAATGCCTTATAGAACCAGCCTCCCTACCTCAGCTTTGGGATTCCACCCAAGTGTAATGACTGCAGCAGTGTAACACGATGAACATAGTACAGTTTTATACCTACCATAAATGTAGATGTTCGAGTGTAAACACTGCTGCAGTCCAGGTTTCCCTCCCTCCTTCCCCTCTTACTTGCTGGTACATACCTATGCCTTCTACCCTTACTACCTATGGGGAGTATTTGCTGGTAACTGAAAGTTGTTGTTTGCTTTTCTTATATATGTTTTATTAGCAATTTGAATTGCCTACCTATTTGGGGGCACCTGACATCTGGGGCGAGAAAAACTGAAGAAAATGGCATCGGCTGCATCTGTCGCACTGACGTCAGGGAGAAGGCGACAGCAACCGACGCTGGACCAAGACTTTGGAACTGGGGAATCGCCTGATGGCAAGATAACCCAAGTGTAATGACTGCAACAGTGTTTACACTCGAACATCTACATTTATGGTAGGTACAAAACTGTACTTTCTCTCTCTTCTCAGTATCAGGGCTAGTCAACCTGTCCCAGCAGGTCAAGGGGGACAAGGTTTTTATTCAGGACTTTTCCTGGTACCCAGAAAAGAAAACTCCTGGCTTCCTATCCTGGACCTCTCTATTCTCAACACCTTTCTAGTGGTTCCAAAATTCAAAATGCTAACTCTTCTGTGCTAGCCAGGGATGCCTGGCTGGCAACCCTAGACTTAAAGAAAGCTTACTTGCACATCCTGATAAGAGAATCCTGCAGACAGTACCTACGTTTCAGGGCAGGCTCCATGCACTTTCAGTTCGCTGCACTTCCCTTTGGCTTATCTACTGCGCCCAGGGTGTTCACAAAGTGTCTAGCTCCAGCCATTGCATTTTGCAGGCAGAGAAATATTCACATTTACCCATACTTGGATGATTGTCTGATTCAGGCAGAAAGCCAGGACTTGTTATTACAACACCTGGCATTTGTGAAGAAACTTCTAACTTCACTGGGGTACACCATCAGCGAAAAGAAGTCACACCTAGTACCCTGCCAACAGATTGTATTCCTGGGAGCAAGCTTGAACAAAACTTCCCAGATGGTATTCCTCACTCTGGATAAACAAGTTTATTTGACAACCTGCTTCAAACTATTGGCCACAAAATCCCAGCTATCTGCAAGGAAAATACTGCAAGCTCTGGGGTTCATGGTCTCTTGCATTCTGCTAATTCCATATTCAAGACTGCATGTAAGGAAACTCCACTGGTATCTAAAAAGTCTATGATGTCAACATTCTCAGGGCCTGGAAACTGATTCCTGTCATTCCTTGCTTGAGGACAGAGTTCCTTTGGTGGGCAGAGGCCTGTTACCACTACAAGGGACTCCCTTTCACTCTACCCCCTGCCGCCTAAACTCTAACAACAGACGCATCAGACTATGCATGGGGGCTCACATGGCAGGGCAGTGCATTCATGGGAAATGGAACCCCAAACAGATGCACCTGCATAGCAATCAAAAAGAAATGCTAGCTGTACAGAATGCTCCGACAGCCTTCAAAGACCTTATTCTTCCAGGACAACTATTGGTAAAGACAGACACCCGCAGTTGTGTGGTACATAAACACGCAGGGGGGAACCCACTCCTACGCTCTCTGCAGACTAGCCATGGCTCTGTGGAACACAGGCTTGAGCTACCAAGTGCACCTACAAGCTCAATTCCTGCCAGGCAAACTAAATTCACTCACAGACTTAAGCAGAAGTCTCATAGACCCACACGAATGGAAACTAGAACCCAAAATATTCAACCTCTTGAGGAACAAATGGGGGACCCCAAAGATAGACCGGTTTGCCTCCCCTCAGAACTACAAATTGAACAAATTCTGCACCAGAACTCCCCACAGCCAAGCTTGGAAAGTGGATGCCCTGTCCTTTACCTGGGAAAGCCTCTCATTTTATGCCTTTCCTCCTCTGCCTCTCCTCTCGAAGGATCTACTAAAGACCAAACAGGACAAGCCAAGGACAATACTGATTGCACCAGACTGCCCACGCCAGCACTGGTACCTCCTCTTGTGCAGTCTGACACTGCTACAACCATGGCACCTGCCTCAGACCCCTTTCCTGCTGTCCCAGCAGGCGGGCCAGATTCTGCACCATCAGCTTCAAACCCTGAACCTTGCAGGCTGGCTAATTCCATGAGCTCTCCTCTAGCAACCCTCAGTAAGAAGGTGCTAGATGTCATTCTTGAGGCAAGGAGGCCTAAGTACTAGAAAATCCCTTTCTGAAAAGTGGTAAAGATACTGTTCCTGGAGCTAGTCTCAGGGAATGGGCACAACGGTGCCCAGCTTACCTCATATTTTAGATTATTTAACAGAAATGCTTCACAAGGGCCTAGCCTTCTCGTCAATTAAGATTCATGCCTGCCATTTCAGCACATTATAATACTGAGCCACCCCTCTTCTCTCCCCCCTTGCTAAAACAATTCCTTAGAGGGGCCTAAAATTTAAGACCCCCCAGGAGAGCTCTCACTCCAGCCTGGGACCTTAACTTTGTATTGGAAATGCTCACTCTTCCCCCCTTTGAACCAGCTGCTACAGCAGAATTGAAATTCCTTTCCTGGAAAACAGCCTTACTTCTAGCCATCACTTCAGCAAGAAGTGTCTGAATTACAGGCCCTCATGGCAGTGGAACCCTTCCTTATCTTCCATGCATACAGGGTTTCCTTCAGGACTAATCCGTCCTTTATGCCCAAGGTGGTGTCTAATGTGGCCCTAAACCAGTCCATTAATTTGCCTACTTTTTTCCCTAATCCTCAAAATAAAGGGGAATGGATACTGCACTCTCTGGATGTGCACCGACAACTTAGATTCTATTTGGACAGGACTAAGCCTCTCAGAAAACCTGACCAGCTGCTAGTTAGCTTTGCTGTAGGGGCAGAGGGGAAGGCCATTTCAAAGCAAACCATTTCCAAATGGATAGCCCATTGCATTCATTTCTGCTACAAGCACCATGGAAAACCTACCCCACAGGGGATAAGATCACATTCCACCAGGGCTGCGTGTACCTCTGCTGCATTTCTCAGAGGAGTCCCTACCAGGGACATCCTGGAAGCTGCTACCTGGAGCCCGTTACATACCTTCACCAAACATTACCACCTGCCTATCTTTTCTAAATCTCGAGCTGGATTTTCCACAGCAGTCTTACAGGGCCTAATGCTCTTTAACTACCTCCTCCCTTCCTTAGCTTTGGGAATCAACCCAAATGTGATGAATGCAACAGTGAAACATGAAGAACATAGTACAGTTGTGTACACTTACCATAAATGTAGATGTTAGAGTGTACTCACTGTTGCAGTTTTGGTTCCTCTCCCTCCAGCCCCCTGACTTCTCTTGGCTCTACATTTCCTTCTTGTTTGGCATATATTATATCATGTGCATTTGCTTTTTGATGGGGGTGTACCACACCATATAATTGCTTCCTATAGTGGGGGCACCAGATATCTGGGGCAAGAAAAACTGATGTAATGGCGTCGGCTGCATGTTTTATACCCCTGACGACCTGACATCATGGAAGAAGCGACAGCATCCGACACAGAAATCCGAAGACTCTGGTATACAGGCTGGCTGAGGGCTACCTGCAGGCAGGTAACCCAAATGTCATGACTGCAACAGTGAATACACTCAAACATCTACATGTACACAACTGTATGTTATATGTTGGGCAGCAAACTCAATCTGAAGGGAGAAGGGATGTCCAAAGGTCAGTTGTCAATCTCCTCTCCGGTCCAGCTGGTGAATCTGGGAATCTTGAGGCAATGTTATAACTGCCTCATGCACACAGACAACCCTCTCCTCCTCCTACATAACACAAATACTTGCGAGAGATGCAGCTATTTAGCCAAACTGGAGGCTGAGCTCTCTCAACTCAGGACTGGCAAGACCAGACAGAAGGAGAAGGCAACTACACACACCACAAAACCAGCCTCACATAATGCTACCACACCACTGAATCAAACACATAAACACACAAAGACATACTCGGAGGCTCTGAGTAAAAATTTACCTAAACAGCGGAGGCCTCCAAAGCAGACACCCAAACAACTGCTACCTCAAGACACCCCACAAGCAACACATAAACCACAAAATCAGTGTGCAAAGCAGTCACAGCCCTTAAGGCCAAATACAACACCAAACATACTTGTCATAGGTGACTCCATAGTCAGACACACTGACGACCCACTCACCAGGCTGAACAAGGAGAGGGTCACAGTAAGCTGCCTATCGGGCGCTAGAATCCGCCACATAACACAAGCACTCTGGTCACTCCACGGCAAGTGCAAATATGACACAGTCATTGTCCATGCTGGTGTGAACGACCTGAGACGTACCTCCCTGGACTACATGAAAAGAGACCTAGAGGAGCTCTCTGATTATGTAGCCCAGGCAGGTATGACCCTGACCCTGAGCAGTATCCTTCCTTCACCAAGAATGATGCCACAATATATAGACAAGATGATCAGCTTTAACAATTGGCTTAATGTCTGGTGTCATTCAAAGGGGATCCAGTGTCTGTCTGCCTGGGATGACATGCTTGACAAGCCACGCTGCTTCGCAAGGGACGGCTTGCACCTGTCACCCCTGGGATTCCAGATATTGGCTAAGGCTCTTGCCACCACCATAGTGCCTTTTTTAGGCAAGACTCAAATTCTAAACCTACCACCCTAGAAAACAAAAATGGGAAGAAACTGAGGGTAATGCTGCTCAATGCCAGAAGTCTAAATCTCAAAATGCACGCACTCGAGGCCCTTCTCAGTATGGAGAACATCGATGTCTGTGCTGTAACTGAAACCTGGTTCAAGGCTCCTGAGAGCACCCCGGCACTATTAGGTTTTACCTCATATCATGCGTTCCGGCCCCAAAACCTGGACCACACCACAAAAGGAGGGGGTGTATCCATATTCATAAAGGATACCCACACCTCCAGGTTAGTGGCAACGCACAAAGCTTCGGAAACCATCCAGGTGCAACTAAGCATAGGCAAAACTGCTCTACAAATTGTAGCATGCTACAGGCCACCCTCTCAAACTCAGGAACCCCACACAGCCTTCCTGAAGACACTGGAGGGTATAAATGTAGCTCCAAACACCATCATATTGGGTGACTTCAACTACCCGAATATAGACTGGGAACATTACTCAAGCCCTAACTTTCTAGCCCAACGGTTCCTGGAGTTCATAAATTCAAATGCCATGGAACAGCTAGTCACTGTTCCCACGAGAGGAAAAATATACTAGATCTCATTATCACAAACATGGGGACAAAATGCTCCACACCGGAAGTATATCCCTCATTGGTGAGATCTGATCATAAACTAATCTCACTGGAAATCCACATCCCGCCCCACCCCAAACAAAAAGACCACAGTGAAGAACTTCTCTAAAGCAAACTTCACACTACTCAAGACTGGTGTGGTATCCTTCAAGGCCCCTGAGCCAGTGGAAACCACAACCCAAGCTGCGGAAGCCCTTACAAATGCCTTCTATGAACACCTCCAGGACTGCATGGATCAGGCAATCCCAAATAAAACCAAGACTCTTTCCACAAAGGGCAAACGTCCAGTCTGGTGGACCCCAGCCATTAACAAACTTTACAATAAGAGGAGAAAGCTATTACATGATAGAACAAAATCCATAAAAGGGAAGTCACCCCTGATCATTATTAGTAAAAAAATACGAGCACTCATAAAATCAACTAAGGCCAATTTTGAGAGAAAAATTGCCATGGATTCAAAGGACAATCATAAGGCCTTTTTCAGCTATGTTAGGAACCTGGGTGGAAACTCCCAGATATGCTCAGAATTAGTCCAAAATGATACAAAAATCACTGAACCCACAGACATTGCCAACATACTGGCAGACAGGTTCAGTGCAAACTTCACCCCCCTCTCCCCCACCTAAAGGAGGGAGAACTATCCCAGTGGAGTGTAGCCTCCCAGACATCTCAAATGCGCAGGTGAAAGCTGCTCTCTCTAAAGCTAAAAACACAGCATCAATGGGACTGGATGGTGTCCCCGGCTGTGTGCTACACGAGCTAAATGAGGAATTAAACCCGCACATAAGGCAGCTGTTTAATCTCAGCCTTACCACAGGATACGTGCCCAAGGAGTGGCGTACGGCAACTGTGGTCCCACAACACAAAGGCGGTGCCTCTACGGACCCTGGTAATTACCGCCCCATAAGCTTAACAAGTCTAGTCTGCAAAGCTATGGAGAGGATCATAATGGAGCTCATAAACAAAGATATAGGGGACTTGCAGACATTAGACCCGACCCAGTTTGGCTTCGTCAAGGGCAGATCATGCCTTTTGAACTTGGTCGACTTCTTCGAAACAGTCACCAAGGCCATTGATGAGGGAAAGGCAGTCCATACAGCCTATCTTGACCTTGCAAAGGCTTTCGACACAATACCCCACTCGGGTATTGTAGAAAAACTTACCAGCTTGAATGTAAACCCATATGTCACAAGATGGGTTGCAAACTGGCTTAAGGACAGAACCCACAGGGTTAGAGTTGCTAGCGCTATGTCAGACTCCAAGCCGGTCACAAGTGGTGTCCCACAGGGCTCGGTCCTTGGCCCCCTATTGTTCGGCATCTACTTCTCAGAAGTACAGGCCAACATGGGAGGACTTTGGCTGACAAAGTTTGCAGACGACTGCAAACTGGGCCATAGTGGAAAGTGCATCGGACACGGATATCCTTCAGAAGGGACTCACGGAAACAGATAGCTGGTGCCAGAGCCATGGCTTGAAGTTAAACGCCAAAAAATGTATAGTCATACCCTTCGGGAAAAACAAGGTAACCCCAAGCTACCATATAGGTGGCAATCCACTAAGCACAGAAGAGGTTATCAGGGACCTGGGGACCCAGGTTGACAGTGGCCTTTCTTTTGACACTCACGTTGCTAAAGTGGTTAGAAAGACCTTCTACATTGCCCACCTGATCATGAAGGGATTCACATCCAGATCTAGTGAGGTCATTGTTCCCCTGTACTCTTCACTTAGACCAATGATCGAGTACAATGCCCCATTCGGGATGCATCTCACCCGACTTCTGCAGCAATTGGAGAGACTCCAAAAGTTCCTCACCAAAAGGATAAAGGGACTCCAAAATCTGTCATATGCTGCCAGATTGAAGAAACTCCAGCTCTATTCAGTCGCATACCGTCTGCTCAGAGGTGACATGTGCCTGACATACAAGGCCATGTCCAACCCAGAATTAATGGACATGCTTCACCTCAAAAAATCCAAATCCACCAAAACCACTATAGCAAGCGACTTAAACCTTAGCACAGATATAAATAGGACGTGCTGGAGGGATAGATTTATCACTCAGAGACTCCCTATGCTGTGGAATAAAATCCTGGTCCATGTGAGGCAGAGCACCTTCGCTGGCTCTGTTCAAGAGAAATCTTGACCTGTGGATGGGAGATCGTAGGTTTACCCCAGGAATCATCTCTGTGTCACTGCTGGACAGAGGCACAACAAACTAATGGGCACATTATTTTTTCATTTAAGGGGTGGCGTAAGCCACAAAACTTTGGGCTAGGCTTATAAATGCCTTAGGGCAGATAGCCTAGTATAAACCTATGAACCTATAAGGGAGACTGGGGCATTATGGGTAGGTAGGAGAAGTATGGAGCTCAGAGCCGTAGCCTGAAAATGCGGCTGTGCCGGATCCGATATGGATCCCGAGGACCCACAAGTTGAAGACAAATGAAGTAGAACTACTCAGATGGAACCTTATGGTGAGTACATAGCTTCTTTTGTATGCACATTCATCGGCATATTTTCAGATTTTTCAGTTTTGTACATTTAATTTTGTTATCTACACATTTTGACTGTATTTTCTTAGAGTCAGAAAGCTGTTATATTTACCCTTTAAAAGGTGAGCAGGGACTTGTACTAGAGATCATTAGAGGTTGTCTGTTTATTCACAATTGTTTTCCACTCTTAGTAAAAAAATGTTTTTCCCTTATTAATTTTAGGTTTCAGAAGCACTGAAGTGGCTTGCATCTTGCTGTCCCTGTCCGCCAGAGCTGTGTTCACAAACTTTCCTTCAGTTCCTTGAAGATGGTCTTTGCAGGGAATTCAGTGACAGATTTTACCTTGACAAAAAGGAGAGGCAAGCAGCATGTCTGCCTTCCCAGTGTCCTGCAGCTGTTATTGAACTGTATAACAGTGTGATAAGTTTCCTTTCAAAAGTGGTGTCCTCAGAAGAGCTGCATGACCTTTCATGGCCAGTGACTGAGTTTTCAGAATGTGGAGCTAGCAGTGTGCTCCCTAATCTTCAGTGGAATACATCCGAATACATCCATTGGCTACAGAAGGCTGTTCTAACCTTTCATATCCCTGAAGTTAACTTGCCACCTTCACATGGTATGTGATGATAAATTTAGACTGCATTACTTGGAAGGAGAGTGGAAGGCAACTTTGCATTTAGTTTTATGTTGCATTACTTTTAATGTTCGTCCTTGTTTTTAACCAGGCAGCTGTCTTAACCTGTCAAGACCACTTTTTCTTTCGATTCTTTTCCATATAGAGATCTGCCCATCACCTTCCACTTCTGAGAGTTGAGCACTTCCCTTGGTTTCGAGAACCTACTTATGTGGGCATTTCTTTCCTACAGTTTATGGAGTAGTTTAATTTTTGGTACCCTTCACTACCATGTGCCACTTTGTTTTTTTTTTTTTGTTCCTGAGTCCCTCCTTGGTAATCCACAGCCAAGGCCCTCACCCCCTCTGCACCTGAACAGCATACATCCTGGACTGTAGCTTTGCTAGATTGTGAAAACCTATGTGCACATTATGGTAAGAGTATGCAGGCAGGAGATTAGAGCATCCCTTTGCTGTGCCACTCTCTCAGCAGTTGCATGATTTTTTTTTAAAGTCTGTATGCAGTTTAGGTCCAAATCCAGCAAGTAGTAACCCAAGTACTGACTTTTATTTACAGATAATTCACCAGTGCCTTCACACACATTTTACAGCAGACATAAAATTGCTGGCCTCTACCATGGACTGTAGCTGGAAGTCCCCTGGAAGACCCTGAAGTAGATGAGCTGGCAAAATTTGCTCTGTCCTACCCCCCCACCCCCACCCCCCACCCAACTCCTCAGTGTTGGACTGTCTAAGTAAACCCAGATTATCTGGGTCACGGTAAGAGCTTCTTCCGTCTGCATCACAGAGTGGCTTGGAGTAGCCCTTTTACAAAAGGGCCTCACTGAGACAGATGCCTGGTGTCAATGCCATGGCCTCAAGCTTAATGCCAAAAAGTGCATTGTCATCCCTTTTGGAAAAAACTCTGTACCCATGAACTACCACATAAGCAGTAGTCTACTTAACACCAAAAGTGTGATAAGAGACCTTGGGACACAGGTGGACAGTAGTCTCTCCTTTGATAATCACATTAACACAGTAGTCAGGAAATCCTACACCTCATCACAAAAGGTTTCTCATCCAGGAAAAAAGAGGTCATTATTCCCCTCTACTCATCACTCATTAGACCCATTATAGAGTACAACACCCCTTTTGATATGTACCTCACAAGACATCTACAACAACTGGATAGGCCACAGAAATACCTCACAAAGAGGATTGCCGGCTTCAAACAGATGCCCTACGCAGACCATCTCAAAATACTCCAGCTTTACTCTGTCACATATCGCCTACTCAGAGGCTATCTCTGCCTAACATACAAAGCTATGTCAAACCCAGAGCTGTTGGACATGCTCCACTTAAAGAAATCCCAATCCCTCCGAGCTACACGCTCTAGGGACCTAAACCTTGTCACCACAATAAACAGAATATGCTGGAGGGATAGATTCCTGTCCCAGAGACTTCCCATACTCTGGAACAAACTACCTATCTGTATTAAACAAAGCTCCTCATTAGCACTCCAAGAAAAATCTTGATGATTGGATGGGAGATAGGAAATTCACCCCGGGGATCACTTCTGTGGCTCTGCTTAACTGAGGCATAGGAAAATCATATTCTTGGTTGGCAAAAGCTAGGGTACCATTTGGCTAGGCCTATATAGGTCCTAGAGCCAATAGCCTAGTACCTAACTATGAACCTATGTGTTGAGTGAATCTTATGCTGCATCAGGTAACAATCCTCTGGTGAACCTAATTGGTATGTAAGGGTGTATTTATCCATGTTCCCTTAAAAACGCAGGCATACACTAGCAGCAGCATAGTGAATAAAGTAGTAGATGAAGATGCATTTTAGCAGCCCCCTTATAATGGAGGCCCACTATACTGCCCTGTTCTCCCACCTGAGTCAGTTACCAAGAAGAAAAAAATGACTTTCCCAGTAAAGAAAAGAACCATCTTTAGAGTTTGTACTAGTTTTCTGTCTAGCCTGCCTGATCTGTTGTTGAAACTTGAATGCAAGCACTGTGTATGGATACCCTGTCTTTGAGTCAGTGGGCTAGTGACAGTTTGGATTGTAAATGTATATTTGGATTGAATTTTAAAGATGGTAATACAGATTGTGGGTTCAATTTCCAGTAACATTTCTGATCCTTTGTGATATACTGTACTTATTTGATTGTAGACATTTCTGAAACATTTTCATGGTAGACGGACAGTACCTCCAGATTGTGGAGCCCTTGTTATATAAAGACAGTGATTATAGCAATAGGCTGTGCTAGAGAAATTGCAGAAAAAGACAGGGAGTGGATTAAAATCAGTACACTTTAAAAGTATAGTTTCATTTCTGAATATATGCATGTGTCATTGAATTTTTAATTTTTCTGTCTCTAAGCCAGTTCTTGCATTTTCTTAATTCCATGAAAAACAGACACTGCAAACTTCATACTTTTTTTTAACCCTAAAACTTAAATTCTGTTAAGGAATTAGAATGTAATCTTAAGTAGACATTTCCAAAACCATCAACCCTAACAGTGCAGATCAGTCTGCCATTAAGCATGTCTTTGTCATGCTTTGTCTTATTGGTTTTTTTTGTTGTGCGCATTTATGGTTATCTCTCTGTCACAGTACAATCTTTATTATTAATGCTATATGTACTATTGCTCGTTATCTTACTATTCACTGTTGCAGTTATCTGTGGGATATCCTGCAAAGAGGTAGCCGAAGGTCGGCTCCTTCTTTCAGAGTTCTGCCGTAACACACTGGCTTTGGCCAAGTCCCTCTCCCTTAGACACAAGGACGTCACTTGTATAATATGGGCATTGTCTTTAGAGCTTTCTTTCTGCAGTTATCTGTACTTTAAGCATCATCACTTGGCCTGCTTCCAGAAGACAGCTAGCTACCCCGTAAGGGTACCTAGTTGTCCCCTGTAAGTAGGAAGCAGATAAGTACCCTATATGGAAATGTATTTATCTTTTTGTAGCTGTTTTGTCCAAATTCATTAGTATCTGTTAGTGGCTCTGAACTTGAAGTTATGATTTAGACAAATGATGGTCATTTGTGGGAAGTAGTCCCACTCAAAGATTTTCATTCTCTGTGCATTTGCTTTTGGCCCAGAGTATGATGTGGATGCTTGTCCACATTGTGCTCAGGTCACCTGAGACCAATCAGGACAGCTGAATCTCTTGAAGCGATTGAAACTCAGAGCATATCTGGTACCATTTTAGCAAGATAGCATTGGACTAGGCCTCAGGAGAGCCTGCAAAAGCATCTAGAAAGGATACACTAGGATAAGCAAATGGAAGCCAAGGACAGTCCATCAGATGTCAGTAGTTTCCCAAGTCAAGGGACACTAAATTTAGTGATGCTCTTATACAGCCCCTGGCTTCAGTGCCCATTTTAGCCAAACCTGTGGTGCAACCATTTCCCAGGCTGACGCACTTTCTACTGCTAGCATGTCTTCCCTGACCAAAAGCACTGAGATGTCATCCTGCCTTGAGATCTCTGTAAGGGCCCTGGCTCCTGGCAACTGTTTTATTACCAAGAGCAATGGTGGTATTCCCTTAGATTTATTATGTGAGTAGGTTCCTGGAGACAGTATGGAGTTTTGAGTTGCCTGGCCATGAACAGGCTTGCAGGACATTCCTCCAAGAGAAGCAGAACTACAAAATTATAAAGGTAAAAATAAAGCCTGCTAGCATGCCTCAGACTATGTTGAGTAGGGCCTCAGTCCCATCCACTTTCCAAGACTTCTAAACAACTGCTTTTTCAACTGGCACAGAACTTTGACTTTTCTTAAGTCAAAGCATCCAGCTCAAGAAATCTGTGGTGTGAGGTGGTTCCTTCCGAGAGTGAAACCCTCTTTCTTGAGGATTCAGGTACCCCAGACTCAGCGGTAGATGAGCTGGTTTATGTTGGCCAGTTCCCTAGTTCTCTTTTGCTTCTGTCTTTGATTCTGACACTGAGGGCACCCTATCCTCTGCTTCACCTTCAGAGGATTTCTGATTTGGGGGTATCCATCAGAAAATAGAGATGTTTCAGAGGGAGTCTCGGGACTGAAGGTGAGATATAGAGCTTTCATGGGCTGCCTGAGCTTTGAGTATTAATTTCTTCAGTTGTTGATAACCTAGAGTTATGTATTCACTAATGATTCTTTGAGCTGGATTCATTTCCTGATCCTTGTAGGAAATCTGACATGTCCCACCCAGTGTCAGGGTTCCCCTACATTATTAAATAAGAACACTTTGGCTGATCCGTCTGTGGTTTCACTGGATTTCAGCAAAGGATCCTTTTCTGCTCCAGCCAATAACTCTGAGTAGGATTATTGACAGAGTTGGGAAAAAGGCTTGTACTTTTGCTACAATAGCTTGCAGGGCCATAAATTGACAGCATTGGATGCTCAACTACTGGAAAGTCCTCCTGGAGAATGCAAGGTCTAGGAATGAGGGGATTATGGAAGAGGATCTGAAAGAGTTTGCTGGTGCTATGTGACATTTCATCCCAGGTTGCCAGGTGCTCCAGGAAATGTAATTATGTAACTGTGGATGCTTCTTGCAGGACAGCAGCAATTATAAGAAGACATGCCTGGCTAAGGATACAGCCCCTGCCTGACCATGTAAAGATGGAACTCCATAATGTACCCCCTGGATAAAGATGACCTTTTCAAACCTCTTGATGAAGTTGTATTTAAGAGAATGTCAGATGAAAAATATAAAACAGTGTAGTCTGTCATGCAGCTTTGTCACTCACAAAAAGGTACGTTTAACAGAAACTACCCAGTAAAGTCATTGTCTATATACCTTAAGCAAGAGAAGAACAAATAAGGCACAGGTTAAGAAGACCAGGTTCAGGAAAAGAATGACAAGTTATATCTTAAAACAAGACTGGGAGTCCTCAGACCCCAAGGCTTCCGGAATTAGCAGTCATAATTCAGCCTACCCACCAATCTCACCCTGACCCTTCACTTCCTTTACCCTCCTGGATGATAGGAGGGGTTGTCTAATCCTTTTGTCATGACCAGTGGGTTTTTACAATTTGTAAACATGCCATGGTTACAGGCTAACCTGTCTTTTCCAAAAAAAAAAACAAAAAAACAAAAAAAGATAAAGTGAACCTGGTTCCTCCTTTAATAGAAGTCTTGTAGCAAGAGGCTGTAGAGGGAGTACCCAAAGCAGAAGGAAGTGTAGCATTTTAGTTGAGGCACGTGTTTGTTCCCAGGAAAGCAGGCACATTGAGTCTTACTCTCAATTTGTCAGGACTTAACAGGTTTCTGGTTATCCCAAAATTCAGAATGTTGACACTTCAAGCCATATTGCCTGTGTCATTCCTTCAGACCTTTGATGTTATGTTGTCCCATCTCGCCTTTGTTCTTGCTGGTTGGTTTTGGAGCTGATCCTCTGCTCTGACTCATCTGATTTATTATAGCCCGTTAGCTTTTACTGGCTCGAGGCTCATCCCTATCCCAACATGCCTAGCGGTAGCTACCCAGATCTCGTTTGTCGCTTGCAGCGTCAAGATTGTGACTAATGGCTCAAGTTAAGTACTTTATGCTTTTTTTCACTTTATTGTTATCCTTCTCAAGATTTTGTGGATGATGTTCATGTTTCACTGTTGCAGCCATTACATTTGGGGTAATCTGCTGGCAGGTTGCCCTCAGCCGGCCTGATTAACAAAGTCTTGGGTCCTGCGTCAGTTGATGTCTTCCATGACATCAGGTCATCAGGGGTATAAAATATGCAGTCAATTACATCAGTCTTTCTTGCCGTGTGGTGCCCGAAGCAGAAGCAGTTCGCAAGTGCTGGTCGGACGACTCCTGAAATTTTCATTTTCATGTTTCAGAACCAAAGTCTTCAACTTAAAGCTAAGTACCCCGTTGGGGAAACTTTTTCTTGCTCCTTACCAATATGAGTAAAAGTTAATAATTGTATTTCTTGTGGAAAGCAAATACCTCATAAAGATTTTAATTTGTACTGTATTCCTTGCCTAGGCCCTGACCACAACGTACCTTGCTGTCGGTTTTGTGCTTTATTTAATCAGTGCACTATCCATCGTCGGTACATTTGTGCCTCTAAATATTTCGGTTCTCGGTTTAATTATCCAGAAATAATGGTTAACCATCCGACTACCGGAATTCTGAAAAAACGCAAAGAAAAAGACAGAGACAGGCCGTCGAGGTCCAAAACTGTCAACGACGCTTCTAAGCCAGACGCCAGTTCGCTGGTACTCAGTGAGGTGCTTTCGCAGCCCCTGATACCCGCTACGTCTGACTCGCAACCCTCTACTGAGACCCATTCGGAGTCCAGTATGCCACAAGATGCTTCACCTATGGAACCCGCGGATGTCTCTACCTTGGATGGGTCTGGAGTCACTGTGCAGGCACTGGCTTCTGAGGGTGTATTCAGGCCTACAGACTTGTATATTAACCAGACTCCACTTTCTACTTTAAGGCATAAATCTCGATCTATGTCTAAAAAACTGACGCCCGGGCCACATTTTCAGGCCCCTATGTGTAAAAAACAAATGATCAAAATGGCTGAAGATCTTATTACTCTAATCAGGGGTAGTCAACCCCCCACTTCTAAGAGGTCTAGGGCTGAGTTTGACTATGAATCTTCTGATCAGGACTCTGTTTCTTCTAATTCTTCCAATGACCTGGATTTGTCCATACCTACTTAAGAGGATTCTGATGCAGAGGATTCCATTCCCTCTGCTTTCCCCCCCCCCCTCAGGATTTTTCTTTTGGGGAAACTTTATATATCTTAAGGGAGCATTTCCACTGGGAGAGTCAGGAATTTTCTGAATCTAAAAAGAGGCTTCGGGATTTCCTTCTTCTACCTCAGCTTAGGCCTTTGGCCAACCCTCCTGTACTAGACATTGTTGTTGATGTGTTTGCAGAATCCAGTATGGCCACAGATTCCTGGCCTCCGGCTCCTAGTAAGTCAGACAGATACTACAGGGTTCCTGAGTCCCACAAGTTCCTTTTCAAAAACCCCGTTGCAGATCCAGAAACCATTTCTCAGGGGCCCAAGGGCATTAAGGCTTCTACTGCTAAAAATACTACCCCTTCTGATAGAGACTCCAGGGCGCTGGATAGATGGGGTAAAAAGGTTTATACTTCTGCAACCCTGGCAATCAGGACTTTAAACTGACAATTTCATATGTTAAAATATCAACAGCATATTGTTGGACTGCTTAAACAGAAAATTATGTTGATTTCTGACTTTGTGGAAAATAAAGATTTACAGGATTTATTGCATTCTGCTGAACAAGTTGGAAAACATACTTTGCAATGTGGTTTTGATTCTTTAGAGGCCTCTTGCAGGGCTGCTGTTACTGGGTCTGTACATAGAAGGCATGCTTGGCTTAAGGAGCAATCTCTGCCTGATCATGTTAAAGCAAAATTGTTGGATCCTCCTTTAAATCATGACAGCCTGTTTGGCTATAAGACTGAAGAAGTTCTAAAAAAGATGAAAGATAAAGCTAAATCTATGCAAACTATAAAAGATTTCTTACAAGTACAACCTCCAAGATTTAGTAGGCACTGGCCTACTAAGAATTGGTCCTTTCCAGCTCCTTCCAGATCCTCTCAAGCCAAAGCCAGACATACCAAAAGCACCAAGTTTCAGTCCCAAGGGACTCTCGGAACTAAGCAATGGGGGTGGGTCTCCACTTCCAAATCTGGAAATAAAATGACACCCCCTATGGTAAACAATCTCAATGACTTTCCTTTAAAATTACCAAGCACTTACCTTTTAACCGCCCCTTTGGGGGGGGGGGGGAGATTGCTCTTCATGCACAAAACTGGGAATTCATAACCCAGGACAAATGGGTTTTAAATGTAGTGTCCCAGGGATACAGATTCATTTCCACACGTTGCCAACACCAAACGGGTGGCCAGACTTGCCCCCCAATTCAGTGGGCAGAGGCTCAAAAACAAGTACTTACCCTCTTAAACATGGGGGCTATTCCACTGGTACCAGAAGAGGAAAAGGGACAAGGTTTCTACTCCAGGCTTTTCCTGGTACCCAGAAAAGACAAATCATGGCATCCAATTCTGGACCTGTCTACTCTAAACACCTTTCTGGACATTCCAAAATTCAAGATGCTGACTGTTCAGTTACTTCCTCTGCTAGGCAAGGATGCCTGGTTTGCAATTCTAGATTTAAAAGAAGTTTACCTGCATATCCCAGTCAGGGAATCTTGCAGAAGATACCTATGCTTCAAAGCAGGCTACTTGCATTATCAGTTCTCTGCACTGCCCTTTGGCTTGTCTACTGCACCCAGAGTATTCACAAAGTGCCTGGCTCCAGTAATTGCATTTTGCAGGCAAAGAAATATTCAAATATATCCATACCTGGATGATTGTCTAATTCAGGCAGAAAACCAGGTCATACTTCTAAATCATATACCAAAAAACAAAAAAGGCAGGAACAGCAAAACTGTTTGAATTTTCTTTACTTTAGCACACTGGTACCTGGGCCATTCGCCTTCACCGGACAATATATAATTACAAACAACCATCTTTATATACATAGGTTCAAACCCCAATTAATCCAATTAAATACTAATTGAAAGATTACATCTTGTTTAAAATGCTGCATACATATTTTTTTAAAAGTACTACATACACATTTTATTAAATACAGCCATCCTAAACATTTTAAATAACTCATTTTAAATATAAATATACAAAATTGATTGAACTTTTTTAATGAACTTTATGAATTTTATCCATAACTAACCTTTATAATAAACTAAATAGAATAAATAAGTATGACAATAAAAGCCTCATTAATTCATACATTTATAAATTCATAAATATGAAAAGATTTTTAATAAAATTTCATATATTTACCTCAAGATTGAGACCCCTAGGAAACAACATTCCATAATTGAGAATGAACTTACTTTCTAACTCATTCAACCTCCTCATCATATCACCCCCCCAACTAACAGAGGTTGTGCCAGAATACTAAAGAAAAAGGAACTAGTGCTACCCCCATGAATATTCACAAAATGTTCAGCAACTGGACTCTTAAAGTTTCTATTGATAATATCCCTTAAATGTTCCATGATCCTAACCTTTACTGCTCTTTTTGTGTGACCAATATACCATTTTACATTTGCGCAGCCACACCCTAGGATATAAACTACCCCACAAGAATTATATCCAAAATTACCCCTGCAGGTGAATTTTCTACCATTAATAAATGTGCCAGAAATGTTTTTAATATAACTACATACCTTACAGTATCTACAAGCAGAAACACCTACATCAGCTTTAGGACCTCAAATTAAAGGCATATTCAATAATTCTTTTAAATTGGCATGTCTACCATATGAAAATCTAACATACTTTGGAAACAGATTGCCATCTGTGACATCTTCACAACTATATACCAGAGGTCCAAAAGCACCCTTCTCATTACCTCTGTAAAACCAGAGTATCGAGAGACAAAGAAAAACATTTTTTTATCACAAGCACTGGTAGCCAAATCCCTATTCATAACAAATTTATGGCTACTCCTACCTTTTTAACAAGATTTTATTTCCAGTGCCTCATTTAACGCCCGATTTAAATGCTCAACCTTGTGTCCTCGCTTAACAAGTCTGTCATTAGCTTCCCTCACAAATTTCTTTTTAAACCTCTCTTCAGAAGTGTTTCGGCAAATGCGCCTAAATTCACCCAGGGGCAATGATTTTAACAAATGGGGAGGATGCATATTGCCCGCATGCAAAAAATTGTTGACTAATGTGTTCTTCCTAAATGGTTTATACTGAATTTTATTACTATTATCCACATAGAGTACTACATCCAAAAATTGAATGCAAGATTCATCTCTTTTCATGGAAAACTTTTAAACCATGATCATTTAAATTTAACCCACTAAAAAGTGATCAAATTCACTAACATCACCCTTACACAAAAAGATAAGGTCATCTGTAAAGCTTTTGTAAATCAATACATGTTTTTTTTTAAAATTCAGTACTATAAATGAACATTTTTTTCAAAATACCCCATTTACAAGATAGCATATGTTGGAGCATAAGAAACCCCCATAGGTGTTCCCTTATGTTGCAAAAATACATCACCATCAAATTTGAAGTAATTATGAGTAAGGCAGAATTCAAGCAACCAAATTACAAAACCAGTTTAGGCCCATCCCCCATAATATTCCAAATGGCGTCAAGACCCCATTTGGTCTGAATGTTAGTGTAGAGCGAATTTACATCTACAACAACCCAATAACAATCATCACACCATTCCACTGCATTAAAAACCTTACATAACTCTTCAGTATTTTTAACATGAGCAGGTATTTTACTTGGGTATGCCTTTAATAAGGAATCCAAAAGCAAACCCACATTTTGTAAATACGAACCTACCCCTAAGATGATGGGCCTACCAGGTGGGTTGCTTATGTTTTTATTTATCTTAGGCAATGCATAACACATTGGATCAACATGCTTTGCAATATACAATTTCCTAACATTCTCCTTAGTCAGAAAGCCCAAACGCTTTCCTCTTTCCAAAATCTCCGGCAGCTCAGTATTATATTCATTCACTGGGTTGTGATTAAGTTTAATATAGTCTTCCCTAACATCTAACAAATCACAAACCATTTTCTTGTACTCTTGCTTGTTCGTAAGAACCCAATTGCCCCCTTGTCTGCCTGCCTAAACACATAATCACTCAACTTTGCCCTTAACACATTCAAACTTTCCCACTCACATTTGGTGATGTTATAAGTTTTTTTACCCTTAACAAACATTCGATAATCATGTTCAGTTCTTCTAAGAAGAGAATTACAGCAGATGAAAGCTTTGGTGGCATAAAACTACTTACAACAGGTAAATGGGGAACCAGCAATTTCTCATAACCAATAGAAAACCCCCCAACATCAGAAACAATGTCATTATTTAAAGAAACATCACATTCAAAATCATGAACAAAAATATTTTCTTCATCACCAGGGATATCATAAATAGAAACATTCAGAAGCAAATAATCATCAATTAAATTAACTTCGTCTTTAACAGCATTTTTGCCTTTACCAAAAAAATACAGTAAGATGCAATTTTCTACAAAACGTTTTATCTTCATTTAATACATCTGCCAATGAAGGTACCTTAAAAGGCACAAATGTTATACCCTTCATTAGCAAAGAAATAGATGAATCGCATAACTGCATATGTGATAAATTAATTATTTTTAAAGTATGAAATTCTTGAAACACACTGTTACATCAACAAAATCAAATGAGTCCAAATTTGCATCAGCTGCCACTTCCAAAAAAACAGCAACATTTTGTTCCCCATTGAACAATCCAAAAGGTAAGTACAAAGTTCCTTCTTTCAAGCGGCTGGTATCACTTTTTTCCCCAAGAAAGTTCAACGATCCTTCTTCCCCTTTTGACGACCCTTTCTCGACTTTCCTTGCTGTTGGTCATTTATGCCAGCCACCATATTTTCATTGACCTGTGATTGCAAAGGATCTAAACCAATTTCACCATCTATAGTTTCAAAAGAATCACTTTTTTTTTTTTTAGAAGAAATGTCTAGTGATGAGGCTGAAGATTCACGCAATGCTGACATTTGACCATCTTTCTTCCTGCTTTTTAACGAACGTGAGTTAAGCTGCCAGCCAAAGACTAAACCATTATCAAAATCGTTCAAATCACGTAGGGAGCTTCTTTTTCTTTCTATCAGTTACCTCTGACTCATATTCAACCAATTTGCTATTCAGCTCATTTATTTTCCTGTTAAAAGACTCACCAGAAATGGAGGCACGCAAATTCTGCTGCAGATTGACTATTTGTTGTTGAAGCTTCTCGCTATTTCTGTTGTTTCTTTTAACCAGCACACGAATCCACCCTGAAGTACAGTCAGTTGAAACTTGCCTCCATTCACGCAGAAGGTCTTGCTCATCTTCCGTGAAAATACCGGTCGGCAGCCTATCTATCCTTAAACCCCTCTGTGTCACTTTCATGCCGATATACTTTTCAAGCAACTTAGTATCATAATAAAGATTTAATTCTTTAATCATTAACCGCTCAAGTTGAACAAACTGAAAGTTACAGTCCATCTCACCAGGTGCTTGCCAAAAGTCATGATTTGCAAGTTTTGCTTCTCGTTCCTTAATCAGTTCAACAAACAATAACTTGTTAACATCCGCTGGGGTTCGAAATACCCCAGGAACTCCGTCTGCCACATCCAAAGACATTACAAAAATGATATATTGTTCACAAATCTACCACTTCGCCAAACCATATACCAAAAAACAAAAAAGGCAGGAACACAGAAAAACTGTTTGAATTTTCTTTACTTTAACTCACTGGTACCGCGGCCATTCACCTTCAATGGACAATATACAATTACAAACAACTATCTTTATATACATAGGTTCAAACCCCAATTAAATACTAATTGAGAAATTACATCTTGTTTAAAATGCTGCATACGCATTTTTTTTTGAAGTACTACATACACATTTTATTAAATACAGCCATCCTAAACATTTTAAATAACTCATTTTAAATATAAACTATACAAAATTGATTGATGAACTTTTTTAATTAACTTTTTTATGAAATATATCCATAACTAACCTTTATAATAAACTAAATAGACTAAATAAGCATGACAATAAAAGCCTAATTAATTCATACATTTATAAATTCATAAATATGAAAAGATTTTTAATAAAATTTCATATATTTACCTCAAGATTGCGACCCCTAGGAAACATTGTTCCATAACTGAAAATGAACTTACTTTCTAACTCATTCAACCTCCTCACCATATCACCCACCCTAACTAACACAGGTTGTGCCAAAATACTAAAGAAAAAGGAACTAGTGCTACCCCCATGAATATTCACAAAATGTTCAGCAAATGGACTCTTAAAGTTTCTATTGATAATATCCCTTAAATGTTCCATGATCCTAACCTTTACTGCTCTTTTTGTCTGACCAATATATCATACCATACTTCTAAATCACCTGGCGTTTGTAAAAAGGGTTCTAACTTGTCTAGGGTACACCATAAACAAAAAGAAATCACAACTGGTACCCTCTCAACAGATTACATTCCTGGGTGCAAGCTTCAATACAACTACCCAGATGGCTTTCCTCACGCCAGAAAAGCAAATTAATTTGGTGACTTGCTTCAAACAAGTGGCCACAAAAACCCTGCTATCTGCAAGACAAATAGTGCAAGCCTTGGGGTTCAGGCCTCTTGCATTCTTCTAATTCCATATGCAAGACTGCATATGAGGAAACTTCAGTGGTACTTAAAAAGTCTATGGAGTCAACATTGTCACAGCCTGGAAACTGATTCCTATCATACTTTGCCTACGCCTGGAGTTCCTATGGTGGGCAGAGGCCTGCCACCAAAACAAGGGACTGCCATTCACACTACCCCCTGCTGCTTAAACCCTAACTACAGACGCATCAGACTATGCATGGGGGGCTCATCTGGCAGGGAAGTGCATTCAGGGCAAATGGAACCCAAATCAAATGCACCTACATATCAGTCAAAAATAAATGTTAGCTGTACATAATGCTCTGACAGCCTTCAAGGACTACATTCATCCAGGACAAGTAATGGTAAAGACGGACAACACCACGGTTATGTGGTACATAAACAAGCAGGGGGGTACACATTCCTACCCCCTCTGCAGACTAGCCATGGCATTGTGGAACACAGCCTTGAGCTACCAAGTGCAACTACAAGCTCAATTCCTGCAAGGAAAACTGAATATACTGGCAGATGGACTAAGCAGAAATCTCATGGACCCACACGAGTGGAAACTGGAACCACGGATTTTCAACATGTTGGCAAGCAAATGGGGGAACCCAGACATAGATCTATTTGCCTCCCCCCAGAACTACCAGTTGGACAAATTTTGCACAAGGACTCCTCACAAAAAAGCCTGGAAAGTGGATGCTCTGTCCTTCAGTTGGAAAAACTTATCAGTCTACGCCTTTCCCCCTCTGCCTCTGCTCTCCAAAGTTCTGCTAAAAGTCAAACAGGACAAACCAAAAATGATTTTCATTGCTCCAGACTGGCCTCGCCAACACTGGTACCCACTCCTGTGCAGTGTGTCACAAATATCTCCATGGCACCTGCCTCAGACACCTTCTTTGCTGTCTCAGCAGGAGAACCAAATTCTGCACCCTCAGCTCCCAACATTAAACCTTGCAGCTTGGCTGATCACTGAAATTCACCCTTAGCATCCCTCAGCAAACCTGTCATGGATGTCATGTTGGAGGCGAAAAGACCTAGTACTAGAAAATCTTATGCTGACTAATGGAAAAGATTCTCTGCCTGGAAACAATCTTTAGGGATGAGCACAGCAGCGCCCAATTTACCTCAGATTTTACAATACTTAACTGAGATGCTTCACAAGGGCCTGTCTCTTTCTTCTACTAAAATCCACTTTTCAGCTATTTCAGCTCACTGTAACACAGAACCCATCCCTCTTTTCTCATCCCCTGCTCAAGCAGTGTCTCAGAGGGGCAAAGAACTTGAGACCACCCAGGAGAGCTCCTACCCCTGCATGGGACCTTAAGTTTGTTTTGGAAAAGCTCATTTTTCCTCCTTTTGAGCCAGCTGCTACTGCAGACTTAAAATTTCTTTCTTGGAAAACAGCCTTCCTTTTAACAATCACTTCAGCTAGAAGGATATCTGAATTACAGGCCCTTATGGCAGTGGAGCCTTTCATCATCTTTCATGTGGACAGGGTATCTCTGAGGACCAATCCATCCTTCATGCCCAAGGTGGTTTCCACTGTGGCTCTTAACCAATCCATTCATTTGCCAACCTTCTACCCCAATCCACAGAAGAAAGGGGAACGGATTCTGCATTTCTTGGACGTGCACAGACAACTTAGATTCTACTTGGACAGAACTAAATTTCGAAGAAAATCTGAACAATTGCTAGTGGCATTTGCTGCTGGGGCAGAGGGGAAGGCTATTTCTAAACAAGCCATTTCTAAATGGATAAGCCATTGCATTCATTACTGCTATAAGCACCATGGAAAACCTATCCCCCAAGGGATCAGATCTCATTCCACCAGGGCTGCATCTACTTCTGCAGCCTTTCTCAGAGGTGTTCCTACCAGGGATATTCTAGAAGCTGTGCTACCTGGAGTTCAGTGTATACTTTCACCAAGCATTATTATTTACCAATTTTCTCTAAATCCAGAGCTGGCTTTGCCACTGCTGTCTTGCAGGGCCTTATAGCTGGTCCTAATGCTGTACAAATCCATCCTCCCAACCATAGCTTTGGGAATCTACCTAAATGTAATGACTGCAACAGTGAAACACGAAGAACATAGTACAGTTGTGTACACTTACCATAAATGTAGATGTTCGAGTGTATTCACTGTTGCAGTCCTGGATGTTCATCATGTTACCCTACTGCAGTCATCACACTTGGGTTATCCTGCCATCAGGCGGTCCCGCAGATGGCCGGAATTCCAAAGTCTTGGTCTGGCATTGGTTGCTGTCGCTTCTTCCCTGACGTCAGTGCACCAGGGGTATATATAATGCATCCGACACCATTTTCTTCAGTCTTTCTTGCCGCGTGGTGCCCGAAGCAGAAGCAGTTCGCAAGTGCCGGTCGGCCGACTCCTGAGATTTTTGAACTCGAATTTCAGACCAAAGTCTTCTATAACCTGACCCCACCCCCTGCCCAGAAAACCACAGTGAAAAACTTCTCTAAAGCAAATTTCAGACTCCTCAAAACCGAGGTAGAATCCTTCAAAGCCCCGGGGCCTGTGGAAAATACGGCCCAGACCGCATAATCCTTTATAAACACATTCTATGAACACCTTCAGGAATGCATGGAGCATGCGATCCCAGATAAAACCAAGACCCAATCCTCCAAAGGCAGACGTCCTGTCTGGTGGACCCCAGCCATAAACAAACTATACAATAGAAGGAAGAAGCTACTAAATGATAGAGCAAAATCCCAAAAAGGGGAGGCATCACTGATCAGTATTAGCAAAAAACTACGGGCACTCATAAAATTGTCTAAGGCCAGCTTCGAGAGAAAAATTGCACAGGACACTAAGGATAATCACAAGGCTTTCTTTAGTTATGTTAGGAACCTGGGTGGTAATTCCCAGATATGCTCAGAATTAGTCCAAAATGACTGACAAAAAATACACCGAACCCACAGACATTGCCAACATCCTAGCTGACAGGTTCAGCGCAAACTTCTCCCCCCCCTCCCCACCAAAAGGGCAAATATCTATCCCAGCAGAGTGCTGCCCCCCTGACATCTCAGATGCTCAGGTAAGAGCCGCCCTCTCCAAAGCAAAAAACACAGCATCAATGGGACCAGACGGTGTCCTGGGCTGCGTGCTACATGAACTCCAAGAAGAGCTAAACCCAAACATAAAACTACTGTTCAAACTCATCCTTTACTACAGGATATGTGCCCAAAGAGTGGCGTACAGCAACAGTGGTCCCTCTCCATAAAGGTGGTGCCACAACGGATCCTGGAAACTATCGCCCCATAAGCCTCACTAGCTTGGTCTGCAAAGCTATGGAAAGGATCATCATGGACCTCATAAGTAAAGATATTGGGGACCTACAGACACTGGATCCTACCCAGTTCGGCTTTGTTAAGGGCAGATCCTGCCTCTTAAACCTGGTTGATTTCTTTGAAACAGTCACCAAGGCCATTGACGAGGGGAAGGTGGTCCACACAAGCTACCTGGACCTCGCAAAAGCCTTCGATACAGTACCCCACTCTGGCATTATAGATAAGCTCACCAGCTTAAATATAAACCCCTATGTCACTAGATGGATTGCAAACTGGCTCAAGGACAGAACCCACATGGTTAGAATTGCTGGAGCCATGTCAGACTCCAAACCAGTTACAAGTGGTGTCCCACAAGGCACAGTCCTGGGACCTCTCTTGTTCAGTATATATTTCTCGGAGGTACAGGCCAACACGGAAGGACTGTGGCTGACTAAGTTCGCAGATGACTGCAAACTGGGCGCCATAATCGACTCTCCAGCCGACACAAGCATCCTCCAAAAGGGCCTCATAGAAACAAACAACTGGTGCCAGAGCCATGGTCTCAAGCTAAATGCCAAAAAGTGTATAGTCATCCCCGTTGGCAAAAGCAAAGTGCCCACAAATTACCACATAGGTGGTAATCCATTAAGTACGGAAGAAGTAATTAGGGACCTGGGGAACCAAGTTGTTAGCAATCTCTCATTTGACAACCACGTGGCCAAAGTGGTTAGAAAAACATTTTATATAGCCCACCTAATCATGAAGGGATTCACATCTATATCAGGGGAGGTCATCGTGCCTCTTTACTCATCCCTCATCAAGCCCATAATTGAGTACAACGCCTCTTTTGGGATGTACCTTACCAGACACCTGCAGCAACTGGAAAGACCCCAAAAGTACCTCACCAAGAGGATCAAAGGGCTCAAACAGATGCCATATGCTGCCCGGTTAAAGAAACTCCAGCTCTACTCAGTGGCATACCACCTGTTCAGAGACAATCTGTGCCTGACGTATAAAGCCATGTCCAACCCGGAATTAATGGACATGCTGCACCTCAGAAAATCCAAATCCCATCGAGCTACGCGCTCGAGAGACTTGAACCTCAGCACTGAAATAAATAGGACATACTAGAGGGACAGATTCATAACCCAGAGGCTACCTTCACTCTGGAATAAAATCCCAGTCCAGGTTAGGCAGAGTCCCTCATTGACTGTCTTCAAGAGGAATCTTGATGAGTGGATGGGAGATCGTAGGTTTACCCCGGGTATCACTTCTGTGTCACTGTTGGACAGAGGCACAGTATACTAACCTCGAAAAAGGGCATAGCAAAATTAATTTAAAATGGGTGGCGAAAGCCAAACACATTCTGGCTAGGCTTATAAATGCCCTAGGGCAGATAACCTAGTATGAGCCTATGAACCTATAAAGCTAAGTACCCCATTGGGGAAACTTTTCTTGCCTCAGACCGATGTCAGAAAAAGGTAACAATTGTATTTCTTGTGGGAAGCAAATACCTCATAAGGATTTTCATTCTTATCGCATACCTTGCCTAGGCCCAGACCTAGGCCCACACCACGACGTCACTAGTTGTCGTTTTTGTGCTAGGTTTAATAAGCGTACTATAAAAAGACGCTTTGATTTCGCACGACACTACTTCGGTAACCGACTACCGGCGTGCACCATTAAAACGTATCCTAAGACAAAGACTCCTATTAAATCTAAAAGGCCTGCACTTCAGACCCCTGTTCAAGGCCCCATGCCTAAGAAACAGATGCTCAAAATGGCTGAAGATTTGATCTCTTTAATCAGGGGTTCCCAGCCCCCTCCTGACAAAAGGCCTAGACAAGAGGAAGATTATGCATCCTCTGACCAAGTGTCCATTTCTTCAGACTCCTCTGATGACCAAGATTACTCCTTCTCCCCTTATGAAGATTCTGATGCTGAGGATTCCATTCCCTCATCTTCTCCTCCTGAAGACTACTCCTTTGGGGAAACTTTACACACTATGAGGGAACATTTTCACTGGGAAGGTCAGGACTACTCTGACTCTAAGAAAAGGCTCAGAGAGTTTCTTTTACTCCCCCAGCACAGACCACTTGCCATCCTACCAATTTTAGACATTGTGGATGATGTTTACTTAGAATCCAGTTTGAACCCAGATTCTCTGCCTCCTGCTCCAGCCAAACCTGACAGATACTATAGAGTGCCTAATTCCCACAAATTTATTTATAAAAGCCCTGTTGCTGATCCATAGACTATCTCCCAGGGTCCTTGAGGGGCTAAGGCTTCTATGGCTAAAAATCCTGTACCCTCTGAAAGGGACTCCACAGCACTAGACAGGTAGGGGGAAAAGGTTTACATCTCAGCCACTCTAGCTATGAGGGCACTAAATTGCCAATTTCACATGCTAAAGTATCAGCAATTTCTTATCTCTCAGTTAAAATAAAGAATGAGCACTCTCCCTCAACAGTCTGAATTGAAAGAAATGCAGGATCTGTTGCATGCAACTGAACAGGTGGGCAAACATACTTTACAATGTGGGTTTGATTCTTTGGAGGCCTCCTGCAGAGCAGCTGTCACTGGGTCTGTTATACGTAGGCATGCTTGGTTAAAGTAACAAACTCTGCCTGATCATGTTAAAGCAAAGCTTCTAGATGCTCCCTTACAGCAGGATGTTCTTTTTGGAGTTAAAGCAGAAGAAGTCTTAAAGAAAATGGAGGATAAGGCAAAATCTATGCAGACAGTCAACAATTTCCTACGGGTACAGCCCCCTCGCTTCAGCAGAAATTGGCCAACAAAAAATTGGTCCTTTCCAGCTACTGACAGACCACAGAGGGGCAAATACAGACGTCCAAGAGGCAGAGGACAACCACAAGCCCAGTACAAACCTCGCCAATGGGACACTGCAACACAGAAGGGAGGAGAAGACAGGTCTCAATCTACCAGAAGGCAAACTCAATGACTTGCACCTCATCTGGCCAAGCAACACTCTCTTGGCAGCCCCCTTGGGAAGAAAACTCGCACTTTTTTCGGACAACTGGCACATTGTCACAAAGGACAAATGGGTCCTAGACATAATTTCACGAGGATACAGATTCCATTTTCACACCTTGCCAATGAAAAGAGGAATGCCAAACCTGCCACAAAATCAATGGGCAGAGGCACAAAAACAAATTACAGCTCTCATGGACATGAGAGCCATTCATCTGGTACCTACTCGAGAGCAAGGTCAAGGATTTTACTCAAGACTCTTTCTCGTGCCCAGAAAGGACAATGCCTGGAGACCAATTCTGGACCTTTCAATTCTAAACACCTTCTTACAAGTACCCAAATTCAAGATGCTAACACTACAGCAGCTTCTTCCCATGTTGGGCAAGGAAGCATGGCTAGTAACTTTGGACCTCAAGGAGGCATACCTGCATGTCCCTGTCAGACAAATTTGCAGAAGATACCTCCATTTCATTGCAGGTTCAACCCATTACCAATTCTCTGCACTGCCCTTTGGCTTATCTACTGTGCCCAGAGTCTTCACAAAATGCCTGGCACCAGTAATTGCATACTGCAGACAAAGAGGAATTCAAATATACCCATACCTGGACGATTGCCTCATCCAAGCAGAAAGCAAGGATATTCTCTTACAACATCTGGCTTTTGTAAAACATCTCCTAAGTTGCCTGGGATACACAGTAAACGAAAAGAAGTCAAAACTAGTACCCTCACAAAATATGACATTCCTGGGTGCCAGCTTGAATACAATGGCCCAGAAGGCTTATCTGACGCCAGACAAACAACTACAACTGACTCAATATTTCAAAACAATGGCAACAAAGACCCAACTAACTGCAAGAAAAATTCTGCAGGCCTTGGGCTTCATGGCATCTTGCATACTACTAATACCATTTGCAAAGTTGCATATGAGGAAATTACAGTGGTACCTAAAAAGCGTATGGTCGCAACACAGCCACAGCTTGGACACAATGATATCTCTCATTCCCTGCCTACAACAGGAGTTTCTATGGTGGTCACAGGCATGTCACCTCAACAAGGGTCAGCCTTTCACCTTGCCCCCAGCCAGGCAAACTATGACAACAGATGCATCAGACTACGCCTGGGGGGCACACATGGCAGGACAGTGCGTTCAAGGCATATGGACTGCAGATCAAAGGAATCTGCACATCAATCAAAAAGAGATGCTAGCTGTACAGAATGCTCTGACAGCCTTCAAGAGTCTATTACTTCCAGGACAACTTGCAATAAAGACGGACAACACCACAGTAATGTGGTACATAAACAAACAAGGGGGTACACACTCCTACCTTCTATGCAGGCAAGTAATGACCTTGTGGAACACAGCTCTGGCTTACCAAGTTCAGTTACAAGCTCAATTCCTGCCAGGAAAGAAGAACACATTGGCAGACGACCTCAGCAGAAACATCATGGATCCCCACGAGTGGAAACTGGATCCACTTGCAATGATAACTCAAAAATGGGGCCTTCCAGACATAGATCTGTTTGCCAGCCCTCAAAACTATCAACTAACAAAAGTTTGTACAAGGACATTTCACCATCAAGCTTGGAAAGTGGACGCACTCTCATTCAGTTGGAAAAACCTGACAAGTATATGCCTTCCCTTCATTGCCTCTGCTCACAAAGGTGCTTCTGAAAGTCAGAAAGGAGAGACCACGACTGATACTCATAGCCCCAGACTGGCCACGCCAGCACTGGTACCCACTATTGAGGAATATGGCCCAGGGCCCACCTTGGATTTTACCAGAAGTTACCCATTTGCTCACACAGCAAAACAATCAGATTCTTCACAGCCAGCTCAAAACCTTAAATCTGGCTGCATGGCAAATCACCTAAGCATCCAGCCAGCTCCTTTTTCCCAAGCAGTTATGGATGTTATTCTGGAAGCTAGGAGGCCAAGCACCAGGAAGGCTTATTCGGACAAATGGAAAAGCTTTTGTTCCTGGAACCAAGCCAAAGGCCAAAACATAATTCAGCCTCACATGCCTCACATTCCACAGTATCTAACTGAGATGTTGCACAAAGGACTTTTGTTTTCTTCCATTAAAATCCATGCTTCAGCTATTTCAGCCCACTACAATACGGATCCACCCTTATTTTCACATCCACTGCTAAGGCAGTTCCTCAAAGGGGCAAAAAAACATTAGGCCCCCCAGGAGAGTACCTACACCTACATGGGACCTCAATTTTGTTCTGGAAAAACTTACACTACCTCCCTTTGAACCAGCTTTCTCTGCAGAACTACAGTTCCTATCATGGAAAACTGCCCTGCTGCTAGCAGTAACTTCAGCTAGAAGAGTATCGGAGCTGCAGGCACTAATGGCAGTGGTACCTTTCCTCATTTTCCATCAAGACAGAGTTTCTCTGCAAACTAATCCTTCCTTCATACCTAAGGTGGTTTCCAGTGTGGCTTTAAATCAAACCATCCACTTACCCACCTTCTTCCCTAATCCACAGAACAAAGGAGAGAGACTCCTGCATTCCTTGGACATTCACAGACAACTTTGTTACTACTTGGATAAAACTAAGGCTTTCAGAAAATCTGACCAGTTCTTTGTATCCTATGCTACAGCTTCACAAGGGAAGGCTATATCAAAACAAACCATTTCCAAATGGATAGGACATTGCATTCGTTTCTGCTATACCCATCATGAAAAACCAGTTCCTGCTACCATTAGGCCCCACTCTTCCAGGGCAACAGCTACATCTACAGCCTTCCTCAGGGGGTTCCAACCAAGGAGATTTTGGAAGCTGCAACTTGGAGTTCAGTACACACCTTTACCAAACACTATCACTTACCACTTTACTCTAAGACTAGGGCGGGCTTCGCCACTGCAGTTCTGCAGGGCCGTCTAGCCTCCACTAACCCTCTGTGACTCCTCCACCCATCCTTAGCTTTGGGATTCTACCCAAGTGTGATGACTGCAGCAGGGTAACATGATGAACATAGTACAGTTTTGTACCTACCATAAATGTAGATGTTCAAGTGTACACCCTGCTGCAGTCAGGTTGCCCTCCCTCCATCCCCTCTGATTTAACTGGCTAAATCTCTATAATACCTTCCTGATGTATTTGCTTATAGCTGGAGGGATTTTGTGTTTGTGCAAAATTAACTCAATTTGGTACTAATTACTGACCACCTTTTTGGGGACACCTGACATCTGGGGCAAGAAAAACTGAAGAAAATGGCATTGGATGCATTATATATACCCCTGGCGCACTGACGTCAGGGAAGAAGTGACAGCAACCCATGCCGGACCAAGACTTTGGAATTCTGGCCGACTGTGGGAATGCCTGACGCAGGATAACCCAAGTGTGATGACTGCAGCAGGGTGTACACTCGAACATCTACATTTATGGTAGGTACAAAACTGTACTTTATCCTCCCTCCAGCCCCTGTTTTTCTCTTACTATACCTCTATTTTCTTTTACTATGCTTAAAAGCCTTTTTGGTGTATTTGCTTTTGGTTGGAGGTATATTTTTATGTTTTTAATTTTATTTGCTCTCCATTCAGGGGCCCACCCGACATCTGGGGCAAGAAAAACTGATGTAATCGTGTCGGCTGCATGTTTTATACCCCTGACGACTTGACGTCATGGAAGAAGGGACAGCAACTGATGCAGGACCCAAGACTTTGTTAATCAGGCCGACTGAGGGCAACCTGCCAGCAGATTACCCCAAATGTAATGACTGCAACAGTGAATACACTCGAACATCTACATTTATGGTAAGTGTACACAATTGTACTTTGTATTAACTCGTTAAAGTGTATATTATCCCTTTTTAGTCTAACAACTCCTTCCTCTTCTTCTTGTGGGTATTTTTTGGCCGTCGTTTTCTCCTCGGGCCTTGCTTTCCTCTTCGAGTTTGTTTAAATTAGAAGGTGGTTCTTCTTTTTCCCCACCCTTTCTGGGATAGCCGTTTAAGTAAGAGGCTCTTCTATTGGGCAGTTGCCGTTTAAGTTAGAGGCTCTCCCCCTTTTTCTCCTCTTCTTTAAAAAAAAAAAAAGTTTTTCCTTTATTGTTTGGTCTAGCCGTTACAGCCTTGTAGTAGTTAGTTATTGTGTGCTATTAGCTTATAGCTTTGTTTTTTTCTAGTGCTGTAAAAAAAATGTTTTTTTCTGTCAGTTATCCACTATGTTTAAAGAGTCAAAACCCTCTGGGTTCAAAAAATTCAACTCGTATTGCCATAAAATGTCCCTTACCAACAGGCACATGAGTTGTGTATATTGTGTAGGGGCTGTTCACCTTCAAGAGTCATGCTCGATTTGTCATGCTTTCAGTTCCGATGTCCTGCAGGAGAGAAAAAATAAGTTAATTTTGCGTGGCCTTTTGAAGAACCCTCAAGATTCTTTGTCTCAAGGTCCTCAGCCAGCTAAAGTGTCCGAAAAACACACTAACCCATTGGTTCCAAGTTCGGAACAGACAAAATCCACTGAAAAACCTTCGGCTCTTTCGGCTCCCAGCATTGGCTCTGACAAAGCTAAGTCTCCTGCGGCTCCATCTGTGTCCTCAGAGCCAGTCTGGACCCATAAGAGAACAAGGTCTCCTTCTTTGGAACCGGTCCTTTTCGCAGTCCTCTCTGTCCTCCAGACTTTTGGATCACGATGTGGAGAGAGTGGTCAATAGGCTCCTCGAGTCACAGGCACTTGCTAAATTACTATCGAGCTCAGTCCATAAGGAATTGGCTCCTTCGGCCCATCCAGCTTCTTCATCGGTTCTTTTTCTGACTCTCTTGAGCTCAGAGCCTGAGTGCATGGAGGTCATGGTGGTGGAACCTTCAGCTCCAGATGTTCATGTTACGCTGCTGCAGTCATTACACTTGGGTTATCCTGACATCAGGCGGTTCCCCAGTTGGCCTGAGTTCCAAAGTCTTGGTCCGGCATCGGTTGCTGTCACCTCCTCCCTGACGTCAGTGTGACAGGGGTATATAAGATGCAGCCAACGCCATTTTCTTCAGTCTTTCTTGCTGTGCGGTGCCCAAAGCAAAAGCAGTTCGCAAGTGCCATTCGGCCGACTCCTGAGATTTTCATTCCAAATCCAGAACGGAAGTCTTCTACAAAGCTAAGTACCCCGTTGGGGAAAGCTTTTCTTGCCTCAGACCAATGTCAGTAAAAGTTAATAACTGTATTTCTTGTGGGAAGCAAATACCTCATAAGGATTTCCATTCTTATTGTATCCCATGCCTAGGCCCAGACCACGACTTCACTGGTTGTCCGTTTTGTGCTAGGTTTAACAAGTGTACTATTAAACGTTGGTTTGATTTTGCCCGACGTTATTTTGGCAGAAAATTCAATTACACCATGCCGTCGGAACTTCAGACAACTGGAATACATAAAAAGCGCAAAGACAAGGACAGGCATCCGAGGCCAAAAACTGACGAGGCCTCTTCTAGGCCGGTCGCCGGTTCTCCAGTTTTCAGCGAGGTGCCTTTGCAGCCCCTGACGACCGCTTCTGCAGAACCACAGGCCGCCTCCGACTCCCACGTGGAGCTGGCTGGGCCTTCGGACACACTAGTTTTTCAGCCTACCGAAACTAACCCTGCAGAGGGAACCGAAGTAGCTGAGCAATCCACAGCTTCAGAGGGTGTTTTCAGACCTACTCAGTTAAGCATTAAACCCTCTGCTAAGTCTAAGCCTCCCTTAAAAACAAAGAAACAAATACAGCAATCTCCAGGACAGGCCTCCATGCCTAAGAAACAAATGCTCAAAATGGCCGAAGACCTAATCACCCTGATCAGGGGGTCCCATCCCCCTCCTGAGAAAAGGCCCATACAGGATGCAGACTGACTCATCCGACCAGGTGTCCATTTCTTCAGATTCATCCTCAGACCTAGGATATTCTTTATCCCCTTATAAGGATTCTGATGTTGAGGAATCAATTCCATCAGCCTCTCCGCCTGAGGACTACTCCTTTGGGGAAACCTTACATACCATGAGGGGGCATTTCCATTGGGAAGGCCAGGATTACTCAGAATCCAAGAAAAGTCTCAGAGACTTCCTTTTATTACCTCAACACAGACCCCTTGCTATTCCGCCAGTGTTAGATATTGTGGATGATGTGTATACTGAATCCAGCTTAAATCCTGACTCCTTACCTCCAGCCCCAGTTAAACCGGACAGATATTACAGAGTCCCTGACTCACACAAATGTTCTGTATAAAAGCCCTGTTGCTGACCCTGAAAACTATTTCTCAGCGACCCAAAGGGATTAAGGCCTCATCAGCAAAAAACCCAGTTCCCTCTGACAGAGATTCCAGAGCATTAGACAGATGGGGAAAGAAAGTATATACATTTGCAACTTTAGCAATGAGAGCCTTAAATTGTCAGTTTCACATGCTAAAATATCAGCAATTTTTGATGTCTCAGTTGAAACAAAAAATGCTTCCAGATTCAGATCCTCCTAATTTTAAAGAAATGCAGGATTTATTGCATGGAGCTGAACAAGTGGGAAAACATACTTTGCAATGTGGTTTTGATTCTTTAGAGGCCTCTTGTAGAGCAGCAGTTACAGGCTCTGTTATTAGAAGACATGCTTGGTTAAAAGAACATACGTTACTAGATCATGTTAAAGCAAAATTATTGGATGCACTTTTGCGGCGGGATGTGTTATTTGGAGTTAAGGCAGAAGAGGTTTTAAAGAAAATGGAGGATAAGGCAAAATCTATGCAAACGGTGAAGGATTTCTTACAGGTTCAGCCTCCTCGAGTTAACAGAAATTGGCCAACAAAGAATTGGTCCTTTCCAGTTACAGACAGACCTCAAAGGGGCAGATACAGACTTCCAAGAGGTAGAGGTTAACCACAAGGTCCTTACAGGCCTCGACAATGGGGTGCACAAGGCCAGAAAGAAGGGGAAGACAGGCCCCAACCATATAAAAAGCAGCCTTAATGACTTCCCACTACAGCTGCCAAACAGCTCTCTATTGGCAGCCCCCTTAGGAGGAAAACTGGCACTTTTCTATCACAATTGGCATTGGATCACCAAAGACAAATGGGTTCCCAACATTGTATTTCAAGGTTACAGGTTCCACTTTCACACTCTGCCAAGGTTAAAAGGAATGCCAAATCTGTCACAAAATCAATGGGCAGAGGCTCAAAAACAAATTACAGCACTCATGGACATGAGAGCTATTCAAAAGGTACCACCACAGGAGCAAGGACAAGGATTTTATTCAAGACTCTTTCTGGTTCCCAGAAAGGACAAAGCCTGGAGGCCCATTCTGGATCTTTCTTCTGTAAACACTTACCTGGATGTTCCGAAATTCAAAATGTTGACACTACAGCAGCTTCTTCCCATGCTGGGCAAGATAGCTTGGCTCGTGACCTTGGACCTCAAGGAGGCATACCTGCATGTCCCTGTCAAGACAAAACTGCAGAAGATACCTCAGATTCATAGCTGGTTCACTGCACTATCAATTCTCTGCACTGCCCTTTGGCTTTTCTACTGCGCCCAGGGTCTTCACAAAGTGCCTGGCACCAGTAATTGCTTTTTGCAAACAGAAAGGAATTCAAATTTATCCGTACCTGGACGACTGCCTGATTCAAGCAGAGAGCAAGGACATTCTTCTAAAGCATCTGACGTTCGTAAAAAAGTTATTAAGTTGCCTGGGGTACACAGTAAATGAAAATAAATCAAAATTAGTGCCCTCACAAGAGATAATATTCCTGGGTGCCAACTTGAACACAATGGCCCAGATGGCTTATCTCATGCCAGACAAGCAAGGACAACTGACTCTATACTTTCAATTGATGGCAACAAAGACCCAACTCCCTGCAAGAAAAATTCTGCAGGCCTTGGGTTACATGGCATCTTGCATACTACTAATTCCATATGCCAGACTGCATATGAGGAAACTACAGTGGTACCTAAAGAGTGTATGGTCTCAACACTGTCAAAGTTTGGAAACAGTTATACCACTAATTCCTTGCCTTCAACAGAAGTTTTGATGGTGGGCTCAAGCTTGTCACCTCAACAAGGGACAGCCTTTTACTCAACCCACCCAGGCAAACACTGACAACAGATGCATCGGATTACGCCTGGGGCGCACACATGGCAGGAAAATGTATTCACGGTGAGTGGCCCGCAGAACAAAGGCATCTTCACATCAATCAAAAAGAGATGTAAGCTGTACAAAATGCCCTTATAGCTTTCAAGGACTTGCTGCATCCAGGACAACTATTACTAAAGATAGACAACACCACAGTTATGTGGTACATGAACAAGCAAGGGGGCACACACTGCTACCCCCTCTGCAGACAAGCCGTGACCTTGTGGAACACAGCTCTAGACTATCAAGTTCATCTGCAAGCACAATTCCTGCCAGGAGAGAAAAACACACTGGCAGATGACTTGAGCAGAAACATCATGGATCCCCACGAATGGGAATTGAATCCACAAATATTTAGAATGATAACACAGAAATGGTGGAGCCCTAACCTAGATCTGTTTGCATCCCCAATGAACCGCCAGCTACAGAAATTCTGCACAAGGAGTTACCATCCACAAGCATGGAAAGTGGATGCCCTCTCATTCAGCTGGAAAAACCTACAAGTATACGCATTCCCACCTCTACCTCTCCTACCAAAGGTACTCATAAAAGCCAGGCAAGAAGAGCCAAAGATGATCTTGATTGCACCAGACTAGCCACGCCAGCAGTCTTACCTAATATTAAAGAACTTAGCACAAGAACCACCCTGGATTTTGCCTCAAATCCCACATCTGCTGACTCAGCACAACAATCAGATACTTCACAGCCAGCTAAAGACCTTAAACCTAGCTGCATGGAAAATTCCTTAGTCAAGCAAGCAATGCCTCTCTCCAAAGCTGTTATGGATGTGATTCTGGAGGCCAGAAGGCCTAGTACCAGGAAAGCCTATTCGGATAATTGGAAGAGATTCTGTGCCTGGAACCAGGCTCACAGCCTTGACCCTCACAAACATTCATCAGATACTACAATATTTAACTGTGATGCTGGACAAGGGCCTCTCCTTTTCATCCATCAAGATCCACGCCTCTGCCATCTCTTCAGATTACAACACGGATCCACCAATTTTCTCTAATCCTTTGCTAAAACAGTACCTCAGAGGGGCTAAAAACATAAGACTGCCCCATAGAGCACCTACTCCAACTTGGGACCTCAACTTTGTTTTGGAAAAATTAACTTTACCTCCTTTTGAGCCAGCTAACACAGCAGAATTAAAATATATCTCTTGGAAAACTGCTCTGCTACTGGCAATAACATCAGCACGAAGAGTTTCAGAATTACAGGCACTAATGGCAGTGGAGCCCTTTCATCATTTTCCACCAGGACAAGGTGTCTTTAAGAACTAACCCTACGTTTATTCCAAAGGTGGTATCAAGTGTGGCTCTAAACCAAACTATTCACTTGCCAACTTTTTATCCAAAACCACAGAATAAAGGGGAGAGGCCGCTGCATTCTTTGGACATTCACAGGCAGTTACGCTTCTACTTGGACAAAACCAAAGCTTTCAGAAAATCTGAGCAATTATTGATAGCATATGCTGCAGGAGCACAGGGAAAAGCCATTTCAAAACAAACTATTTCAAAATGATAGGACATTGTATATGTTTCTGCTATACACACCATGGGAAACCTGTATCTAGCAGCATTAGATCTCACTCCACCAGGGCAACAGCCACTTCAACTGCCTACCTCAGAGGAGTACCTACCAAGGATATTTTGGAAGCAGCAACATGGAGTTCTGTGCATACCTTCACCAAGCATTGCCATTTGCCCTTATACTCCAAATCCAGAGCTGGCTTCGCCACTGCTGTGCTGCAGGGCCTTATAGCCACCCCTAATGCCTTATAGAACTTGCCACCCTACCTCAGCTTTGGGATCCCACCCAAGTGTAATGACTGCAGCAGTGTAACACGATGAACATAGTACAGTTCTGTACCTACCATAAATGTAGATGTTCGAGTTTATACACTACTGCAGTCCAGGTTACCCTCCCTCCTTCCCCTCTTACTTGCTGGAACGTACCTATGTCTTCCACCCTTTACTACCTTTGGGGACTATTTGCTGGTAACTGAAAGTTGTTGTTTACTTTTCTTATGTATGTTTTACTAGCAATTTGAATTGCCTACCTATTTGGGGGCACCTGACATCTGGGGCAAGAAAAACTGAAGAAAATGACAGCTGCATCTTGTATACCCCTGTCGCACTGACGTCAGGGAGGAGGCGACAGCAACTGACGCCAGACCAAGACTTTGGAACTCAGGCTGACTGGGGAACTGCCTGATGGCAGGATAAACCAAGTGTAATGACTGCAGCAGTGTATACACTCGAACATCTACATTTATGGTAGGTACAAAACTGTACTTTTCTTATCCTTTATCGGTTCCAATAACCGCTCCAATCTCCTCAACGTCTGTCAATCGAGGGATCTGGGTGCCGAAGCTCTCTCTCCCCGGCTCCGAGGGGCGAAGTGGCATCGGACCCTTGTCCGACCCTGCTGTCCCTCTCAGAGGTTTGGCACAGGTGAGCTTGGCTCCCACATCAGCCACGGAGCCGTCGCTCTTGATTCGCAGGAGATCTCTGGGCTTTTTGGAGCCAGGGCTCCTTCGACTTGGGACTGTGGGGCCTTTAAGGTGATGAGGAGTGTACTGTTTCCTGAGACTGTTCCACCCTCAGCTCCATTGGCTCCTTCTCCCTCGGTGCCTCCTGCTTCCAAGTGTAGGGAACCTGTGCCTCAGGATGGCCCATTGGGTGACCCCATCTCTTCCGAAACCTCCCCAAACATTTGGAGGAGGTCCCTCGGAAGAAAAGATGCAAGAGGAAGCATCTAGATACCCCAGAGTCTTATCACGTCAGACACAGACTTGGATGAATCGGAAGGGTCCCTACGGTCCCCCTCTGAGGATGTCTCCTTTTCAGACATCTCGGAAATCCTTAGAGGGGTGGCTGGAAGTCCCTAGCCCCTTCTGAGGAGGAGTCTTTCTACCTGGATACATTTGGTTCCCGGCCATCCATCTCTTGGATGTCTCTGCCTTTTGACCCACTTTTGTCTGTAGTGAGTTGAAAGGCGTGGAGCGCTCCAGAGACCATGGAATCAGTTCCGAGGAGACCGAATAAATTTATTACTGCTCCCGAAAATAAGTCCTTCCTTTCCAAAGGGTTCCCTGTTGATGCCATGGTGGTGGCAGCAACCACTAAGAAGGCATTTGCAGAAACTTCATCTGTCCATCCACCGAACAAGGAGTCTCGTATGATGGACAGGTATGGGAAGCGTATCTTTTCTTCAGCGACCTTTACTCACAGGTCACTGAATTACTTGTCACACTTAGCATGACTTCAGAGGAGATACCCTGCAAGATCCTACAGCTGAGGGAGTTGCGAACAGGGTGGCTTCCCAGCTTGCGACCTTGACCTCAGTGGTTAACTCCTTCATGAGGCTCATTTCTAATGCGGCAGGTGGAGCGAATAGGGCAGAAGGTACCGGAGTAACTTTGTGGAGACACTCCTGGATGTGCCTTTGTCAGTTTGAGGAACCTTTCAAGTCTTCATTTACCAACAACCCTTCCAATGGCTCGTTCTTGTTCGGGTCTCAGGTAAAAAAGACTCTCACCAGGGGTGAACAGGATGGCAAGACTCTCTTTGCCGTAGGAGTGTGTTTTTTCCACTCCATCTAGATCCTATCCTAAAGGTCAGAAGAGTGGAAAGATGTGGTTCCGAAAATCCCAGGGAACTTCGCCTGCCACAAGTGGAGATTTTTCCCCTAGGGGTAGAGGGGGAAACAATGGAAGAAGTCGCCCTCGCGGCAGAGGGGGTCCGCAACAGCAGGACGACAGATACTTTCTTTGCTAGGCTCTTCCAGCACTCATGAAGGGAGGCCCATCTGTCTACTTCTGGAGGCAGTCAGGGGCAGACTATCACTGTATCCAGCAGCCTGACAAACTATCACAAGAGAAACATGGGTACTGTTGATAATATCCAGGGATTACAAAATTCCTTTTTCTCAGTTACCCCCCCCCCCCAAAAGAAAAATGTTCTATCCCAGATGTTCCACCCAGTCTTCGGGATGACGCAATCCTAGAAGTTCAAAGATTGCTGGAAAAAAGAGCCATCCAAGAAGTCTCCGCAGACCAAATCAGATCCGGAACTTACTCAAGGTTCTTTTTAGTTCCCAAAAAGACAGGGGACTGGAGACCCATTTTGGATCTCAGCAAGCTAAACCAATTGGTAAAAAAGATGAAGTTCTGGATGGTAACACTGCAGTCCATTCTTCCCAGGACAATTGGATGTGCTCCATAGATCTCCAGGACGCGTGCTACCACATAAAAATGGACAGGCAATCCAGGAGATTCCTACGCTTCTGGCTGGGAGCCAGTCACTATCAGTTCAGAGCTCTGCCCTTTGGTCTCACCACAGCCCCCAGGGTGTTCACCAAGTGTATGGCAGTCGTCACGGCTCACCTGAGGCATCTATGATTCCATGTGTTTCTATATCTAGACGACTGGCTCCTCACTGCTACCACCGAGCATCAACTGATCAAAGCACAGGACTACACAGTTCAACCTTCTTCCCAGTTAGGCATCCCCATAAACTACGAAAAGTCTGCCTTGTTGCCTTGTCAGTCTATTACCTTTATAGGGGCAGACTTGGATACAAGACGCATGATAGCAAAACTGCCTCAAGACAGTGTGTCAACCATTCGTCAGCAAGTTTCGTTTCTCATAAAAAAGACGAGAGTTCATGGGCTCAATGGCTGCTGCAATTACACTAGTTCCTTTGGCACACTTCCACATGCGGATTTTACAGTGACTTATTTTCACTCAGTGGTCTTTCCAGGATTTACCAATGTCACACATGATCTTGATCATGGAAACTTGCAAAAAGGACTTAGTATGGTGGCTCATCTCCCCCCAGGTGACTCTGGACAGACTCTTTCTAAACCCCCATCCTGTAGTCTCAGTGATCACAGACGACTACAAGATAGGGTGGGGGGGCATTATCTGGGACAGACTGTCCAAGGAATGTGGCAAACTCATGAGCACCATTTGCACATCAGTGTTCTAGAGATGAGAGCAGTGCTTCTGGCGTTGCATGCACTTCAAGACTCTCTACCTACCAGGAGCATTGCAATTCAGGCAGGCAATATGTCAGTGGTATGGTACATCAACAAGCAGGCGGAACCAGATCTTACCCCTTGTGTCGGGAGGTGCTTTGAGTATGGCAATTGACGATGTCTTCCCAACGTTTTCTGATTGTGACGCACATTCCCAGAAGATCCAACGTGGTAGTAGACAGGCTCAGTAGGGCTATCCTCATGCCTCACGAGTGGTCCCTGAAGCAAAAAGTTGCGGACTTCATTTTTCACAAATGGGGCCAACCATGCTGCAATCTTTTTGCAACTCCCCTCAACAACAAATGACGCAGCTTACTTCACCCTGGTCCCCCCTCCGGGACAGTCACCCAGAGATGTACTTGGGCACGATTGGCCTCTGGGACTACTCTGTGCCTTTCCACCTTTCCTTCTAATTCCAAAGGTACTTCAGAAAGCAAAGTTGCTGGGTTGCAAACTCATCCTCATTGCTGCTTACTGGCCTTGTCAGATATGGTTCCCGTTTCTTCGCCATCATATTCACCTGGAGCCTTGGATACTGGACCCAGTTCCGGACCTCCTGATGCATCAGTCAGACGAGCTTCATCCTTCTTTCCAAACTCTCAAGCTGACTGCTAGGATGTTCATCATGTTTCACTGTTGCAGTCATTACATTTGGGTAATTTGCTGGCAGGTTGCCCTCAGTCGGCCTGATTAACAAAGTCTTGGGTCCTGCGTCGGTTGCTGTCCCTTCTTCCATGACGTCAGGTCATCAGGGGTATAAAACATATAGCCGACGCCATTACATCAGTCTTTCTTGCCACGCGGTGCTGAAGCAGAAGCAGTTCGCAAGTGCCGATTGGTCTTCTGAAATTTTCAAAACCGAAGTCTTCAACTAAAAGCTAAGTACCCCGTTGGGGAAACTTTTTCTTGCTCCATACCGATTTTAGTAAAAGTTAATAATTGTATTACTTGTGGGAAGCAAATACTGCATAAGGATTTTCATTTGTACTGTATTCCTTGCCAAGGCCCTGACAGTGACGTACCTTGCTGTCGGTTTTGTGCTTTATTTAATCAGCGCACTATCCGTCGTCGGTACATTTTTGCTTCAAAATATTTCAGTTCTCAGTTTAATTATCCAGAAATGACGTCGGTTAGCCATCCGACTACCCGTATACTGAAAAAACACAAAGAAAGAGACAGGCCGTTGAGGTACAAAACTGCCAGCGACACTTCTCCTAAGCCAGTCGTCAGTTCTCCGGTACTCAGTGAGGTGCTTTCACAGCCCCTGATACCCACTACTACTGATTTGCAGGCCTCTACTGAGACCCATTCGAAGTACGGTATGCCGCGAGATGCTTCACCTATGGAACCCATGGATGTGTCTACCTTGGATGGGTCCAGAGTCGCTGAGCAGGCACCGGCTTCTGAGGGTGTATTCAGGCCTACAGACTTACATATTAAACCAACTCCAACTTCAGTGCTCAGGCCTAAATCTCGATCTATGTCTAAAAAATGATGCCCAGGCCACATGTTCAGACCCCTGTACCTAAAAAACAAATGATCAAAATGGCTGAAGATTTAATTACTGTAATCAGGGGTAGTCCCCCCCCCCCCCCCCAAGAGGCCTAGCATTGAATTTGACTGTGAATCTTCTGAACAGGACTCTGTTTCTTCTGACTCTTGTAATGATCTGGATTTGTCCATACCTACTTATGAGAACTCTGATGCAAAGGTTCCATTCCCTCTGCTTCTCCGCCTGAGGATTTCTCTTTTGGGAAACTTTACATACCTTAAGGGAGCATTTCCACTGGTAAAGTCAGGATTTCTCTGAATCCAAAAAGAGGCTTAGGGATTTCCTCCTTCTTCCTCAGCATAGGCCTTTAGCTATACCTCCTGTACTAGATATTGTTGATGTGTTTTTGGAATCCAGTATGGCCCCTGATTCCTTGCCTCCAGCCCCTAACAAACCAGACAGGTACTACAGGGTTCCTGAGTCCCACACATTCCTTTTCAAAAATCCTGTTGCTGACCTTGAAACCATTTCTCAGGGGCCCAAGGGAATTAAGGCTTCTATTGCTAAAAATCCTACCCCTTCAGATAGAGACTCCAGGGCGCTGGATAGGTGGGGTAAAAAGGTTTATACTTTTGCAACCTTAGCAGTCAGGGTTTTAAACTGTCAATTCCATATGCTAAAATATCAACAGCATATCATGGGACTGCTTAAACAAAAAATGATGTTGATTTCTGACTGTGTGGAGAATAAAGAATTGCAGGATTTATTGCATTCAGCTGAACAAGTTGGCAAACATACTTTGCATTGGGGTTTTGATTCTTTAGAGGCCTCTTGTAGGGCTGCTGTTACTGGGTCTGTACTTAGAAGGCATGCTTGGCTTAAGGAGCAATCTCTGCCTGATCATGTTAAAGCAAAACATTTGGATGCTCCTTTACAGCAGGACTGCCTATTTGGCAATAAGGCTGAAGAAGTTCTAAAAAAGATGGAAGATAAAGCTAAATCTATGCAAACTGTGAAAGATTTCTTACAAGTGCAACCTCCTAGATTTAGTAGGCATTGACCTACTAAGAACTGGTCCTTTCCAGCTCCTTCCAGAGCCACTACAGCCAAACCCAAACATTCCAATAGCACCAGGTTTCAGTCCCAAGGGACTTTCAGAGCTAAACAATGGGGTGCTTCCACTTCCAAATCTGGAAACAACAAGGCACCACCCTACAGTAAACAGTCTCAGTGACTTCCCTTTGAAATTACCAAGCACTTACCTCTTAGCCACCCATTTGGGGGGGAAACTGGCACTTTATGCAAAAAACTGGCAACTTATAACCCAGGACAAATGGGTTTTAATTGTAGTGTCCCAGGGATACAGGTTTCATTTCCATACGTTGCCAACTCCACAAACGGATGGCCGGACCTGTCCCCAAATCAGTGAGCAGAGACTCAGAAACAAGTACTTTCCCTCCTAAACAATGGGGGCTATTCAACTAGTGCCAGAGGAGGAAAAGGGACAGGGTTTCTATTCCAGACTTTTCCTGGTACCCAGAAAAGACAAATCATGGCATCCAATTCTGGACTTGTCTACTCTAAATACTTTCCTGGACATTCCAAAATTCAAGATGCTGACTCTTCACCAGTTACTTCTCATGCTAGGTAAAGATGCCTGGTTAGCAACTCTAGATCTAAAAGAGGCATACCTGCATATCCCAATCAGGGAATCTTGCAGAAGATACCGCCGCTTCAAAGCAGGCATTTTGCATTATCAGTTCTCTGCACTGCCCCTTGGCTTATCTACTGCGCCCAGGGTCTTTACAAAGTGCCTGGCTCCAGTAATTGCATTTTGCAGGCAAAGAAATATTCAAATATATCTATACCTGGACGATTGTCTAATTCAGGCAGAAAACAAGACCATTCTTCTAAAACATCTGGCATTTGTAAAAAGGGTTCTAACTTGTCTATGGTACACAAAAAATGAAAAGAAACCACAACTAGTACCCTCTCAAAAAATAACATTCCTGGGTGCAAGCTTGAATACAACTGCCCAGATGGCTTACCTTATGCCAGAAAAACAAATTCAGTTGGTGACTTCAAACAGGTGGCCACAAAAACCCTGCTATCAGCAAGACAAATACTGCAAGCCTTGGGGTTCATGGCCTCCTGCATTCTTCTAATTCCATATGTAAGACTGCATGTGAGGAAACTTCAGTGGTACTTAAAAGGTTTATGGAGTCAACATTCTCACAGCCTGGACACAATGATTCCTATCATACCTTGCCTGCAACTAGAGTTCCTTTGGTGGGCAAAAGCCTGCCACCAAAACAAGGGACTGCCATTCACACCACCCCCTGCCGCCCAAACCCTAACTACAGATGCATCAGACTATGCATGGGGGGCTCATCTGGCAGGGAAGTGCATTCAGGGCAAATGGAGCTCGAATCAAATGCACCTTCATATCAATCACAAAGAAATGCTAGCTGTACAGAAAGCTCTGACAGCCTTCAAGGACTACCTTCATCCAGGACAATTAATGGTAAAGACGGATAACACCACAGTTATGTGGTACATAAACAAGCAGGGGGTGCACTTTCCTACCCCCTCTGCAGACAAGCCATGGCATTATGGAACACGGCCTTGAGCTATCAAGTACAACTACAAGCCCAATTCCTGCCAGGAAGGCTGAATATTTTGGCAGACGATCTAAGCAGAAATCTCATGGACCCACATGAATGGAAACTGGAACCATGGATTTTCAACATGTTGACATGCAAATGGGGGTGCTCAGACATAGATCTCTTTGCCTCACCCCAGAACTACCAGTTGGACACATTTTGCACAAGAACTCCTCACAAAAAAATCTGCAAAGTGGATGCTCTGTCCTTCAACTGGGAAAACCGATCAGTCTATGCTTTCCCCCTCTGCCTTTGCTCTCTAAAGTTCTACTAAAAGTCAAACAGGACAAACGAAAGATGATTTTGCTTGCTCCAGACTGGCCTTGCCAACAATGGTACCCACTCTTATGCAGTCTGTTGCAACTTTCTCAGTGGCACCTGCCTCAGACATTTTCCTTACTATCTCAGCAGAACAACCAAATTCTGCACCCTCAGCTCCAAACATTGAATCTTGCAGCTTGGCTAATAACTTACATTCTCCCTTAGCATCCCTCAGCAAACCTGTGATAGATGTAATTTTGGAGGTGAGAAGACCTAGTACCAGAAAATCTTTTATGCTGACAAATGGAAAAGATTCTGTGCCTGGAATCAATCTCAAGGGATGACCACAGCAGTGTCCAGTTTACCTCAGATTTTGCAGTACTACTGAGATGTTTCACAAGAGCCTGTCTTTTTCTCCCATAAAAATCCTCAGCCATTTCTGCTCATTACAACACAGAACCCCCCTCTTCTCTCATCCTCTGTTAAAGCAATATCTCAGAGGGGCCAAAATCTTAAGGCCACCCAGGAAAGCTCCTACCCCTGCCTGGGACCTTAACTTTGTATTGGAAAAACTCACTGTACTTCCATTCGAGCCAGCTGCTACTGCAGACTTAAAGTTCCTTTCCTGGAAAACAGCCTTCCTTTTAGCAATCACTTCAGCTAGAAGGATTTCTGAATTACAGGCATTTATGGCAGTGGAGCCTTTCATCATCTTTCATGCAGACAGGGTGTCACTCAGGACCAACCCATCCTTCATGCCCAAGGTGGTATCCAGTGTGGCTCTTAATCAGTCCATTCATTTGCCTACTTTCTTTCCCAATCCACAGAGCAAAGGGGAGCGCATTCTGCATTCATTGGATGTGTACAGACAACTTAGATTTTACTTGGACAGGACTAAATCTCGAAGAAAATCTGAACAACTGCTGGTAGCATTTGCTGCAGGGGCAGAGGAAAAGGCTATTTCAAAACAAACCATTTCCAACTGGATAAGCCATTGCATTCATTTCTGCTCTAAGCACCATGGAAAACCTATCCCCTAGGGGATCAGTTCCCATTCCACCAGGGCTGCATCTACTTCTACAGCCTTTCTCAGAGGTGTTCCTACCAGGGAGATTCTAGAAGCTGCTACCTGGAGCTCAGTTCATACTCTCACCAAGCATTACCATTTGCCAATTTTCTCTAAATCCAGAGCTGGCTTTGCCACTGCTGTTTTGCAGGGCCTTATAGCTGGTCCTAATTCTGTATAAATCCATCCTCCAATTCTTAGCTTTGGGAATCTACCCAAATGTAATGAATGCAACAGTGAAACATGAAGAACATAGTACAGTTGTGTACACTTACCATAAATGTAGATGTTCGAGTGTATTCACTGTTGCAGTCCTGGTTACCCTCCCTCCAGCCCCCTGTTTTTCTCTTACTATGCCGCTGCTTTATTTCTCTGCACTTAAAAGCCTTTTTGGTATATTTGCTTTTGTTTGGAGGTATATATTTTGGCGTTTAAAATTATTTATATATTTTTGCTCCCCATTTGGGGGGCACCTGACATCTGGGGCAAGAAAAACTGATGTAATGGCATTGGCTGCATGTTTTATACCCCTGACTACCTGACTTCATGGAAGAAGGGACAGTAACTGACGCAGGGCCCAAGACTTTGGTAATCAGGCCGACTGAAGGCAACCTGCCAGCAGATTACCCAAATGTAATGACTGCAACAGTGAATATACTCGAACATCTACATTTATAGTAAGTGTAATAACTGTACTTTCCCCTTGTTTATTTCCCTCATCTCTTTGTCTCACTTAAGTGAGTTTCAGTCCTCACTAGTGAGCCAGGGACTAGAAAGGGATTTCATACCTTCCTGACTGTGGTCAAGGAAGACCTTTGCCATAACTTCTTCAATGGGCTTCCATGTGACCTGCTGTAATTTTGACTCTGTTGATGACATACATGGTGCAAAAGTATTGATCTGAAGTAGTTAACTTCATTTTATTTTCAACCTGTGGGTATTCGGATCCATATCAGATCCGAGCCGGCAACTTTACAAGCATCTGCTCTGAGCTCCTCCCCCATACCCATAACACACCACCATCTACTGTCTTCCCCCAGATCTCATTTGTCGCTTTGTGCATCAGCATCGTGAGTTCCACAGCTCTGAGCTTGCAGTGGTACTGTAAGTGCTTTTTGGGGTTGTTATAGTGAGTTTTCTCAGTTAGTTTCCCTTTTTCTCCCCCTACGCTAGTTCATTTTTTTTATCAAAAAAAAGTGTGTGTGTGTGTGTGTGTGTGTGTGTGTGTGTGTGTGTGTGTGTGTGTGTGTGTGTGTGTGTATATTTATATGTATATATCATGAGGTAGTTTTGTGTAGGCCCTTCCCTTCCTTAGTCTGCTCCTAGTCAAGTAGTTTGTTTGGGTGACTGGGTGTGGTTTGTTTGTTGGAATGTCAGAACAACCTAAACCCACCTTTAAAAAATGCACAGAGTGTGGCCATAAGCTTTCACCAGCAGATGGCCACACTCTGTGTGTTGTTTGCTTGGGCATTGCACATTCGTCCGTCCAATACAGCATTTGTGCAGGGTTCAGTCCTAGGGCCCTTAGAGACAGAAAGGCCAAATTTGTGGCAAAAGGCCTGCTTCCAGCATCGACCTTGGACTCTTCAACGGTCTTGGCCTCGGCTTCTACTACAACTCCCTCCCAACCCTCCCCTCAGGCTGGGACTCACCTTCCTGCTAGACCTGCTGAAAGGGATGTTGCCAAAGGGAGAGACAACAAAAAGGACAGACACAAGGATGCAGAGAGAGGGAGAGACAAGGAGAAGAAAGGGGATAGGCCCCGAAAGAGGTCTCCAGATCCGGAGTCCTTCCCTAGCCTGCCTTCTAAGGTTACGAGACCTGTTTCTCCTCAGCTCCACTTCCCCAGATTTTCTTGGAGCTGAAGGAGTCTACAGAGTGAGGTCTTCTTCTAGATCCTCCCAGCGACCAGCCAGATCCGAGTCGATCGTTTCCTCGCTCTCTACTCGGAGTCTTTCTGAAATGGATATGGACAGGATGATGAGAAGATTAATTCAGACCCAAATCCAGATGGGAGTCCTGCCAGGCCCCTCTCCCTCTGGAGGGGGGGCTTCCATGCCGTTCTTCCACCCGATTTCTCCTTCCCTGATTCAGCCTTTGGTTTCAGGTACATGGATTCAAGGATCTTCAGAGCTGGGGATTTGGCGCCGATGGTTTGTCCAGCCTCGACTCCGTCCATTACCTTGAGTTCCTCGGATCTGACTAGTTCGGATCCAAGCAGTTTTTGGGGCCGAGGATGGGGAGTTGGACCCGAGGGGATGGATGTGTCTTCGGCTCCGACCTTGTCAGATCCAAGCCATTCCTTCGGAGCTCTGGCTACCGTAGCCTTAGCTGCGATCCTCATGATGGACCTGGGGAGAGCTTCCTCCTTGTTGTGCTCTAAAGACGTGCGCTCTCCCTTGGCATTCGATGTGGTGGAGAGGGTTCTCTCCCAAGGATCGAGACCCCAGCCTATTCCCTTGGGTTCCACCCAGACTCCCTCGGATTCGATTACGACACTCTTCATCTTGTCTCAGGGACAGCCAGTGCTAGAGGAGCCCCAGGCGGTTCCCCTGAATGAACCCCCTGTGGCTCATGAGCCCTCTTCAGAGAGTCCCACTGATGAGGGGCATCATAACTACACATGCAAAAGGAGGCACTTGGACTTCCCTGAGTCCCTTACCGAAGACACTGATTTAGATGAAGGAAGGAGAAAGTTCCCCCAGGTCACCTCCTGAGGATGTCTCCTTTGGAGACATTATGGAGATCCTCCACCAGAGGGGAGGTTGGTCAGCCACAAAACCTTCTACAGATGAATCAGTGTTCCTGGAGGCTTTTGGCATGGGCCCATCTAATTCCTGGGTGTCCCCACTGGTGGATCCTTTAGTAGAGCTCATCACCACGCAGGCATAGAAGGAATCTGACACCATAGAGCCGATACCTAAGCTCCCGGACAAAATTCTCTCTCCACCGTCTGACAGATAGACATGGTATAAAGGATCCCCTGTGGATGCTATGGTGGTTGCAGCAGCCACCAAGAGGGAACTGGCTCGAGAGTTCCTCGGTCCACCCTCCGGATAAGGAATCCAGGACGGTGTATCGATTTGAGAAGCGAGTGTATTCTTCAGAGACTTTTTCCATCCGCAGACTGATCTACTTGGCACACGTTATACAACTGCAGCGAGACTTAGTCACAGAGTTAGCTGAGTCACCCCCAGAGTCTTTGTTGCAGGAGTACAAGCGTCTGATGTTCTTCGTGTTTCACTGTTGCAGTCATTACATTTCGGTTATCTGCCTGCAGGTAGCCCGCAGCCGGCCTGAATATCAAAGTCTTGGATTCCTGTGTCAGATGCTGTCTTTTCTTCCATGGCGTCGGGGTATAAAACATGCAGCCTTGACATTGTAGATGATGCCTTCTTGGAATCTAGCCTGGCTCCAGACACTACCTCCAGCTCCCAGGAAGCCTGACGGGTATTACAGAGTACCTGACTCTCACAAATTCCTCTTCAAGAATCATACTGCAGACCCAGAGAACATTTCCCAAGGACCTAAAGGCATTAAGGCTACTACTGCCAAAAATCCTACACCCTCTAATAGAGATTCCAGGGCCTTGGACAGATGGGGTAAGAAGGTATACACTTCTGCTACTTTGGCCATTACGGCCTTAAACTGCCAGTTTCATATGTTAAAGTATCAGCAGCATATTATGGGACTATTTAAACAGAAAATGATGTTGATTCCTGACTGTGCTGAAAATAAAGAATTACAGGATTTAATGCATTCTGCTGAACAAGTTGGTAAACATACTTTGCAATGTGGTTTTGACTCTTTAGAAGCATCTTGCAGGGCTGCTGTCACTGGGTCTATACTTAGAAGGCATGCTTGGCTTAAGGAGCAAAATTTGCCAGATCATGTTAAAGCTAAATTGCTGGATGCTCCCTTAAATCAGGCACGCCTGCTTGGCAACAAAGAAGAAGTACTTAAAAAGATGGAAGAAAAAGCTAAATCTATGCAAACTGTTAAAGATTTCCTACAAGTACAGCCTACAAGATTTAGTAGGCATTGGCCTTCTAAGAATTGGTCCTTTCCTGCCTCTTCCAGGTCTTCTGAGCACAAACCCAGAACTCACAGGACTAAGCAGTAGGGGGGCTCCCACTTCCAAATCAGGGAGTTGTAAGACTCCCCCCTATGGTAAACTGTCTCAATGACTTAACTTTAAAACTTCCAAGCCCTTCTCAACTGACTGCTCCTTTAGGGGTTAAGATTGCTCTGCAGGCAAAAAACTGGGAACTCATTACCCATGGAAAATGAGTTTTAATATAGTTTCCCAAGGATACAGATTTCACTTCCACACGTTACCAACCCCAAACGGTTAGCCAGATCTACCAGCAAGTCAGTGGGCAGAGGCTCAAAAGCAAGTACTGTCTCTCTTAAGCATAAGGGCTATGCAAACTGTACCAGAAGAGGAAAAGGGACAAGGTTTCTACTCAAGATTTTTCCTGGTACCCAGAAAAGACAACTCATGGCATCCTATCCTGGACCTTTCTATCCTAAACACCTTTTTGGTGATCCCAAAATTCAAGATGCTAACCCTTTACCAGTTGCTTCCTATGCTAGGCAAGGATGCTTGATTGGCAACACTGGATCGAAAGATAGCCTACCTGCACATCCCAATCAGGGAATCTTGCAAAAGATACCTACGCTTCAAAGAAGGCTACATGCATTATCAGTTCTCTGCACTGCCCTTTGGCTTATCTACTGTTTCCAGGGTATTCACAAAGTGCCTAGCTCCAGTCATTGCTTTTTGCAGGCAGAGAAATATTCAAATATTGCCATACCTGGATGATTGTCTATTTCAGGCAGAAAGCCAGGACATACTTTTGAATCATCTGACATTTGTATAGAAGGTGCTAACTTGTCTGGGGTACACCATAAACAAAAAGAAATCACATCTTATACCCTGTTAACAAATTATATTCCTGGGAGCAAGCTTGAACACAACTTCACAGATGGCTTTCCTCACGCCAGAGAAACAAATTCATTTGACAACTTACTTCAAACTAATGGCCACAAAGACCCTGCTATCTGCAAGGCAAATACTGCAATCCTTGGGGTTCATGGCCTCCTGCATTCTCCAAATTCCATATGCAAGACTGCATATGAGGAAACTATAATGGTATCTAAAAAGTATATGGTGTCAGCATTCTCAGGATCTAGAAGCAATGATTCCTATCATACCTTGTCTACAGTTAGAGTTCCTTTGGTGGGCAGAGGCCTGCCACCAAAACAAGGGACTACCATTCACTCTACCCTGTGCTGCCCAAACCCTAACAGCAGATGCATCAGACTATGCATGGGGAGCTCACCTGGCAGGGAAGTGCATTCAAGGCAAATGGAAGCCAAGTCAAATGCTCCTGCATATCAATCAAAAAGAAATGTTAGCTGTACAGAATGCTCTGACAGCCTTCAAGCACCACATTCTTCCAGGACAATTAATGGTAAAGACAGACAACACCACTGTTATGTGTTACATAAACAAGCAGGGGGTTACCCATTCATACCCCCTCTGCAGACTAGATATGACTCTGTGGAACACAGCCTTGAGCTACCTATTGCATCTACAGGCTCAATTCCTGCCAGGAAAGCTAAATACACTGGCAGACGAACTAAGCAGGAATCTCATGGACCCACACGAGTGGAAACTGGAACTAAAGACTTTCAACATGTTGATAAACAAATGGGGGAGCCCAGATATAGACCTGTTTGCCTCCCCCCAGAACTACCTATTGGACAAATTCTGCACAAGGATCCCCCACAAACAAGCTTGGAAAGTGGATGCCCTGTCCTCCAACTGGAAAAATCTATCAGTTTATGCCTTTCCTCCTCTGCCTCCTCTCCAAAGTACTACTAAAGATCAAACAGGACAAACTAAGGATGATACTGATTGCAGCAGACTGGCCATGCCAACACTGGTACCCCCTCTTGCGCAGTGTGTCACTGCTAGCTCCATGGCACCTACCTCAGACCCCTATCCTGCTGTCCCAGCAGGAGGGCCAGATTCTGCATCCTCATCTTCAAACCCTGAACCTGGCAGCCTGGCTAATTAACTAATCTCTCCGTTACCATCCCTCAGCAAACAAGTGTTGGATGTCATTTTGGAGGCAAGGAGGCCTAGCAATAGAAAATCTTATACTGGAAAATGGAAAATATTCTGTTCCAGGAACCAAACTCAAGGGATGGGCACAACAGCACCCAATTTACCTGAGATTCTTCAATACTTAACTGAGAAGCTTCACAAGAGCCTTTCTTTTTCCTCCATCAAAATTCATGCCTCAGCCATTTCAGCTCATTATAACACAGAACCACCCCTCTTCTCTCATCCACTGCTCAAGCAGTTCCTCAGAGGAGTCAAAAACTTAAGACCACCCAGGAGAGCCCAAACTCCAGCCTGGGACCATAACTTTATATTGGAAAAAATTACTCTACCTCATTTTGAGCCAGCTGCAAGTGCAGAGTTACAATTCCTTTCTTGGAAAACAGCCTTCCTTTTAGCAATCACTTCAGCAAGAAGGGTATCTGAATTACATGCCCTTATGGCAGTGGAGCCTTTCATCATCTTTCATGTGGACAGGGTGTCCCTCAGGACTAGTCCCTCCTTCATGCCTAAGGTAGTATCCAGTGTGGCTCTTAATCAGTCCATTCATTTGCCAACCTTCCTTTCTAATCCACAGAACAAAGGCGAACGGATACTGCACTCCGTAGATGTGCACAGACAACTTAGATTTTACTTGGACAGGACTAAACCTCAAAGGAAATCTGAACAACTGCTGGTGGCATTTGCTGCAGGGGCAGAGGGGAAGGCCATTTCAAAGCAAACCATTTCTAAATGGATAGGCCATTGCATTCATTTCTGTTATAGGCACCATGGGAAACCTACCCCACAGGGGATAAGATCACATTCCACCAGGGCTGCATCTACTTCTACAGTCTTTCTCAGAGGTGTCCCTACCAGGGACATCCTCAAAGCTGCTACCTGGAGTTATGTACATACTTTCACCAAGCATTACCATTTGCCAATTTTCTCTAAATCCAGAGCTGGCTTTGCCACTGCAGTCTTGCAGGGACTTATAGATGGTCCAAATGCTATCTAAATTCCTCCTCCCATCCTTAGCTTTGGGAATCTACCCAAATGTGGTGACTACAACAGTGAAACACAAAGAATATAGTACAGTTGTGTACACTTACCATAAATGTAGACGTTTTAGTGTATTCATTGTTGCAGTCCTGGTTACCCTCCCTCCAGCCCCCTCACTTATTTTGGCTAAACCTCTATTCTCCTTTACTATGCTTAAAAGCTTTTCGGTGTATTTGCTTTTTTGTTGGAGGTATAACCTTGCATACATATATTTAATTGCTTCCTATTAGGGGGCACCTGACATCTGGGACAAGAAAAACTGATGTAATGGTGTCGGCTGCATGCTTTATACCCCTGACTACCTACGTAATGGAAGATGAGACAGCAACCGACGCAGGACCCAAGACTTTGATAATCAGGTTGACTGAAGGCTACTGCAAGCAGATAACCCAAATGTGATAACTGCAGCAGTGAATACACTTGAACATCTACATTTATGGTAAGTGTACACAGCTGTACTTTCTGTGCACTTCCCTTTGGCTTATCTACTGCGCCCAGGATATTCACAAAGTGTCTAGCTCCAGTCATTGCATTTTTCAGGCAAAGAAATATTCAAATATATCCATACCTGGATTATAGTCTAATTCAGACAGAAAGCCAGGGTATGCTGCTAAAACATCTGGCATTTGTAAAGAAACTTCTAACCTCACTGGGGTACACCATAAATGAAAAAAATCTCATCTAGTACCCTGCCAACAAATTGTATTCTTGGGAGCAAGCTTGAGCATAACTTCCCAGATGGCTTACCTCATGCCAGAGAAACAAGTTTATTTGACAGCCTACTTTAAACTACTGGCGAGAAAGACCCAGTTATCTGCAAGGAAAATCCTGCAAGCCCTGGGGTTCATGGCCTTTTGCATCCTACTAATTCCATATGCAAGACTGTATATGAGGAAACTACAATGGTATCTAAAAATCCTATGGTGTCAACATTCTCAGGACCTGGAATCAATGATTCCTGTCATTCCTTGTATAAAGACAAAGTTCCTTTGGTGGGCAGAAGCCTACTACCACAACAAGGAGCTCCCATTCACTCTACCCCCTGCCTCCCAAACCCTAACAACAGACGCATCAGACTATGCATGGAGGGCACACTTGGCAGGGCAGTGCTTTGAGGGCAAATGGAACCCGAGTCAGATGCATCTGCATATCAGTCAAAAAGAAATGTTAACTGTACAGAATTACCTGAGAGCCTTCAAGGACCACATTCTTCCAGGACAATTATTGGTAAAGGCAGATAACACCACTGTTATGTGATACATAAACAAGCAGGGGCGAACCCACGTGTACCCTCTCTGCAGACTAACCATGGTGTGGAACACAGCCTTGAGCTGCCAAGTTCACCTACAAGCTCAGTTCCTGCCAGGCAAGCTAAATTCACTGGCAGACCTAAGCAGAAATCTCATGGACCCACACGAGTGGAAACTGGAACCAAAGATATTCAACCTTTTGAGAAACAATTGGGGGAATCCAGTGATAGACCTGTTTGCCTCCCCTCAAAACTAACAATTGGACAAATTCTGCACAAAGACTTCCCACAGTCTAACTTGGAAAGTGGATGCACTGTCCTTCACCTGGGAAAGCCTCTCAGTTTATGCCTTTCCCCCCTCTGCCTCTCCTCCCAAAGGTTCTGCTAAAGATTAAACAGGACAAACCAGGGACTATACAGATTGCACCAGACTGACCATGCCAGCACTGGTACCCCCTCTTGCACAGTATGTCACTGCTGGAATCATGGCACCTGCCTCAGACCCCTTCCCTGCTGTCCCAGCAGGAGGGCCAGATTATGCACCTTCAGCTTCAAACCCTGAACCTTGCAGCCTGGCTAATTCCTTGAGCTCTCTAATAGCATCCCTCAGTAAGCAGGTGCTAGATGTTATTCTGGAGGCAAGGAGGCCTAGTACTAGAAAATCCTATGCTGAAAAGCGGAAAAGATACTGTTCCTGGAGCCAGACTCAGGGGATGGGCTTACCGCATATTCTTCAGTACTTAACAGAGATGCTCCACAAGGGCCTTTCCTTCTTGTCAATTAAAATTCATGCTTCTGCCATTTTAGCACATTATAATACTGAACCACCTCTCTTCTCTCATCCCTTGCTAAAGCAATTCCTCAGAGCGGCCAAAAATTTAAGACCTCCTAGGAGAGCCCCTACTCCAGCCTGGGACCTTAACTTTGTATTGGAAAAGCTCACTCTACCTCCTCCTGAGGCAGCTGCAACTGCAGAGTTGAAATTCCTTTCTTGGAAAACAGCCTTCCTTCTAGCCATCACTTCAGCAAGAAGAATGTCTGAATTACAGGCCCTCAGGGCAGTGGAGCCCTTCATCATTTTCCATGCAGACAGGGTGTACCTCTGGACCAATCCTTCCTTTGTGCCCAAGGTGGTGTCTAGTGTGGCCCTTAATCAGTCCATTAATTTGCCTACTTTTTTCCTTAATCCACAAAACAAAGAAGAACGAATACTGCACTCTTTGGACATGCACAGACAGCTTAGATTTTATTTGGACAGGACTAAGCCTCTCAGAAAATCTGAACAGCTGCTAGTTGACTTTGCTGCAGGGGCAGAGAGGAAGGCCATTTCAAAGCAAACAATTTCTAAGTGGATAGCCCATTGCATTCATTTCTGCTATAAACACCATGCAAAATCTACCCCACAGGGGATAAGATCACATTCCACCAGGGCTGCATCTACCTCTACAGCCTTTCTCAGAGGTGTCCCTACCACGGACATCCTAGAAGCTGCTACCTGGAGCTCTGTACATACCTTCACCAAGCATTAACACATGTCTATTTTTTCTAAATTCTGAGCTGTTTTTGCCACTGCAGATGTTCTTTGTGTTTCACTGTTGCAGTCATCTCGTTTGGGTTATCTGCTTGCAGTAGCCCTCATTCGGCCTAATTATCAAAGTCTTGGGTCTTGCGTCGGTTTCTGTCTCATCTTCCATGACGTCAGGTAGTCAGGGGTATAAAGCTTGCAGCCAATGCCATTACATCAGTCTTTCTTGCCATGAAGTGCCCAAAGCAGAAGCAGTTCGCAAGTGCTGGTTGGCCGACTCCTGAAATTTTCGTTTTCGAGTTTCATAACCGAAGTCTTCAACTAAAGTTAGTACCCCGTTGGGAAAACTTTTTCTTGCTCTGAACCGATGTCAGTAAAAGTCAGTAATTGTATTACTTGTGGAAAGCAAATACCTCACAAAGATTTTCATTCCTGTTGTATTCCTTGCCTAGGCCCTGACCAACGACGTACCTCGCTGTTGGTTTTGTGCCTTATTTAAGTAACAAACTATTCGTCTGTATTTTTTCGCTTCTCAGTATTTTGGTACTCGGTTCAATTGTCCAGATAAGTCTTCGGTAAGCCATCCGACTACCGACATTCCGAAAAATACTTTTCTTCTTGTTTAGTGTATTTCAGCTTTCTGGTGTATTTGCTTTTTGTTGGAGTTATAATTTAACATATAATTGCTTTCCATTATGGAGGCACCTGACATCTGGGACAAGAAAAACTAATGTAATGGCATCAGCTGCATGTTTTATACCCCTGAGGTCATGGAAGAAGAGACAGCATCCGACGCAGGAATCCAAGACTTTGATATTCAGGCTGGCTGAGGGCTACCTGCAGGCAGATAACACAAATGTATTGACTGCAACAGTGAATACAGTCAAGCATCTACATTTATGGTAGGTGTACACAACTGTACTTTCTCCGCGAAGATGTCTACTCTGAAATTAGTATCAAATACATCCATGCACCTCCTTTCTCATGCTACGGAAAGAGCAGCTAGGGCAGCTGGGACTGACGTTGCTATGAGGCGACACGCTTGGCTCAGACTGTCAGTTTGCGGACCCCTTCAAGGCATCTTTTATGAATGCTCCCTTCAGTGGTTCTTTTTTCTTTGGGCAGACCATCAGTGACACCCTTGTCCAGAGTGAGAAAGATGGGAAGACTTTGTCTGCCATCGGAATCTGCTTCTCTAGCCCTCAAAGATCCTTTTCCTAGAATCAGAGAGGGCAAAAGAAGATGTGGTTCTGGAAATCACAGTTTTCCCGGAACACACTGGACAACTCGTCCCCTAGAGGCAGACATGACAGACGCTGGCCCAGAGGCAGAGGGGGTCTGAGGAACTTTGGGTCTAGGGAGCCCTTCTTGGACAAGCCCACGCAGCAGCCCTGAGAGGTTGCCTGACTGTCTTACTCTGGAGACAGTCGGGAGAAGATTATCATTGCACCCAATGGCATGGGAGTCCATAGCTGCAAATCGTTGGGTATTGGGTGCTTCAAATATCGAGAGGTTATACCATCCTGTTTGTTGCCCCTCCAATCCAACCAAAGCACCTCCCAGATGTTCCACCCACTCAAAGGGAGGTGGCAGCGCTAGAGGTTTCCAAGCTGCTTAAAAAAATGAGCCATCGAACCGCTCCCCCGATTAGTCTGGGTCAGGCATTTAATCCAGGTTCTTTTTAGTGCCAAAAAAGACGGGGGACCGCAGACCCATTTTGAATCTGTCAACCTTAAACCTGGCTGTCGCCAAACAAAAATTCTGGATGGTCACCCTACAGTCCATTCTACCTTATCTTCGAGAATGCGACTGGATGTGCTCAGTAGATCTCCAGGATGCTTACTACCATATCAAGATACACAGAAGCTCCAGGAGATTCCTTTGCTTCCAGCTGGGAGCCAGTCATTTCCAGTTCTGAGCCCTACCCTTTGGTCTCACCACAGCCCCCAGGGTGTTCAAGGTAATGGCAGTCGCAGCGGCTCATCTGAGGCTTCAGGGGATTCAGGTATTCCCTTACCTAGAGGATTGGCTCTTCGTTGCTTCCACCAAGCATCTTCTTTGCCAAGCCAGAGACTTCTTCCTACATCTTGCAGCCCTGTTGGGGATTATGGTCAGTGTTCCCAAGTCATTCTTGAATCTGGTACAGATCTTGGACTTTATCGGGGCACGGCTGGACACCCTTCAGTTGAAAGTCTTCCTAACTCCAGACAGGGTCCAGAGTCTAAGGGCTCATGTATCACTGATTCTTGGCCCCAGGTTACCCAAGGCAGCAGCTGAAATTTCTATCTTCCCCTGCACGCATCTTCAAATGCTTGTTCTACAATGGACTCTAGCCGTACATTGGTCTTGACTGGATCTCCCCATGGAATACCCAATTCACATCAGTAAAGCCTGCAAGGTGTCACTTCTCTGGTGGGTCCCGACTCTGGAGATTGTAGTGGGATGCCCCTTAGTTCCATCCACAGCCCAAGCCACAGTGACCACGGACGCATCCCAGCTCGGGTGGGGGGGGGCATTATCTGGGGAGGACGGTCCAAGGCACATGGTCCCAGATCGAGACCAGATTGCACATCAGTGCACCGGAGATGAGTGCAGTGCTTTTAGTGTTGCAGGCCTTCCATACTGTTCTTCCTCTGGGAACTATTGCAATTCAGTCAGGCAACATGTCTGTTTTCTGGTACATCAACAAACAAGGAGGAACCAGATCTTACCCTCTGTGTCGTGAGGCCATGAGAGTTTGGGTGTGGGCGATCTCCACCAGTCGGTTTCTGATTGCAATGGACATCCTGGGATGCTCCAACATTTTAGCGGACAAATTGAGTCGGGCTACTCTGATGCCTTATCAATGGTCTCTGAAGCAGTCGGTAGTGGAGGAGATCTTCCTTGCGTGGGGACAACCTTGCTGCGATCTCTTTGCACCTCCTTCCAGTGCGAAGTACAGCGAGTTCTTTGTTCTGATTCCCTCACCAGGGGACCCCCCCCCCCCCAGAGATGCTATAGTCCATGCTTGGCCTCCTGGGCTTCTGTACGCTTATCCCCTTTACCACTCATTCCAAAGTTTCTTCAGAAGGCTTGCCAACTGGGGTGCAAGATGATCCTCATTGCCTCATTGCCTCATTCTGGCCTTGTCAGGTTTGGTTCCCCTTCCTCTGGTCTCATGTTTTAGTTCCTCCTTGGATTCTAGATCCCTGCCAGGATCTAATTTTTCATCCTTCGGGTACCTGTCTGCCCAACCTGGACAACTTGGTTGCTGCAGTTCCCTTAATGGACAGGTCTTTCGTCTTCAGTGAAACCTGTTGTAGTGGCGGCTCATAAGTCTTCCACTAGGAAGATTTACAGCAGTAAATGGAAAAGATTTTCTATTTGGGCATCTCAGAGAAAGCTGGATCCTTTTACGGCCCCTGTATCCACGGTACTGGATTTCTTGGCCAGCATTTTTCAACAAGGGGCCAGTTCTTCCACTGTGAAAGTGCAACTGGCAACTATTTCACATTTTCATGTAGGTGAAAACATGAATGCCTTGGCCTCTTCTAGATTGTGTAAGGCTTTTCTTAAAGGCACTTTTCTTTTGCGTCCCCCATTTAAGAACCCTGTCCGTCCTTGGGACCTTACTTTGGTTCTTCAGGCCTTAGTTGCTCCACCCTTTGAACCTGCAGCATCAGCGTATTTAAAGTTTCTATCCTGGAAGACGGCCTTTCCTAGTGGCTATTGCTTCGGCTAGGAGGGTTTCTGAGCTTCAGGCCTTGTCTGCTGTGCCCCCTTACTTGATCTTCCATAAGGACAGGGTTTCTCTCCCTACAAACCCTTCTTTCTTACCAAACGTGGCTTCTGGATCAAACATCAGTCAAACAATTAACCTGCCAGTTTTCCCAAATTTTCAGAACAAAGGTGAATATAAACTGCATTTGCTAGATGTTCATAGGCAACTTTGTTTTTATTTACACAGAACAAAGCCCTTCCGTAAGTCTGACCAGTTATTTGTGTCCTTTTCTTAGCTCTTTTTGGGTAAGGCCATCTCCAAAGTTTCTTTAGCTAGATGGATTACGCTATGTATTTTGCAAATTTACAAAGGTGAAGGTTTGTCTCCACCTGGTTTGATTAAAGCTCATTCTACCAGATCTATGGTGACGTCTGCTGCTTTCTGGTCTAGAGTGTCATTGGATGACATTTGTGTGGCAGCAATTTGGGCTAAGTCACATACCTTCTTTTCTCGTTATAAGTTGGATTTAATCTTCAGAGGGAGAACATTCTTTGGCTCTGCGGTGCTCAGGAATATCCTTCCATGAGTGCCTCCCAGGGGCTTGAGTAGCTGGGGACTCTTTCCCACAGGTTGAAGATAAAATTAAGTTAACTACTTCAGATAAAGAAGTTATGTACTCACCATAACATTCCATCTGAGTAGTTATACTTCATTTTTCTGCAACCGTCCAACCCTCCCTCCCCCGAACCTTCTCATGTTATGATCATGTATGGTTTCTTCTAGTTTGAGTTGCTGATTAGTTTGCTTTGCAGCAAATTCGATCTGAGGGAAGGCAGTAGATGATGGTGTGTTTTGGGTAAGGGGGGAGGAGCTTGGAGTTTGGAGCAGATGCTTGTAAAGTTGCCGGCTTGGATCCGATATGGATCCAAATACCCACAGGTTGCAAAAAAATGAAGTATAACTACTCAGATGGAATGTTATGGTGAGTACATAACTTATTTGTATATGCCAAAGCTGCTTTTCTTTAAAGTGAGCTCCTCAAATAGCCCATTCTGAATGACCTTATCCAAGGTGAGTTAATTTTTGGGCAGGTCTCCTGCAACTCTTTGAAGAACCTATAGGAAAGAAATCATGTTTAATCCCTATAATGGGTTTCTTTGATCCTTTGGCTCCCTTGTTTTATTTTCCTTTTCAGGAAGAAGTAATGCTCTTACACACTGAGGAAACCCTCAAGTGTCTGTCAACCTTGTTAGCCACCCGTGTTCCAGCTGAGTCACCCTGGTTGAGCTACTGTGTTGGCCCATTAGTTGCAGTTTGTCGGACTGCAGTCTTTTTAAATTTGTCTTGAGCTAAGGAGCCGTCACAAAGCCCAGGGAGGTTTTCAGCTTGGTTATAGATGGCCACATCCTAAAGCTGTAGGAGCTTCCCATAAAGTGCTGAATTTAGAGACCAAGCCACTTCTGCAGGGCCCTTGGTTAAGGACAGACTTGGATTCACAAAGAAGAACATAGGGACTGTCCTACCTTTGAACTGAGATCAGGAGTTTAACTCTAGCTTATGTTAGAGGACAGGATATTTCTCTCCTGTTTACATCTCAGCATCTTCAGCAAACATGTCATATATATATATATATATATATATATATATATATATATATATATATATATATATATATATATATATATATATATATATATATATATATATATATATACAACCCGTGGATACTTTCGGCAGGCACTATTTCTTACACTGTCTACATCCACAGCATTTACCATGGTGGTAGCCATTGTGGTGGAGACATTGCAGAAGGATCTGTGTTCCTTTATTTGGATGACTGGTTTCTGTTGACTGTCTGGTAGCATCTCTGACATGGGCTTTCCCATGATTTATAGACTTTTGGGAGTGTTATAAACTATGAGGAGTCCTCTTTGAACCCATTTCAGAAGTTTGCTTTCATGGACAGAAAATGTGTCATTGTCAGTCATTCCTCATGATGCAAAGGGCTTAGGAGGTCATGATCTTTACAACTAGTTGTGAGGACTTGACAAAAAATTCAGATTTTGATATCCTACCCTTTCTAGGCTAAATGGCACCAGTGTACTACTTGGTGTTTTTGTCATGCCTGAGGATGCTGGTGTCATGGTGAACTGTATGATGTTAGTATCTTCAGTATCTCCATGCTGTTACAATTTTCTTCCAGTTTAGCCCATCATTTCTGTTTTTTGGAGTGTTAGCTGGTCTTCCGTAGCTAATCCAGTGCATATTGTGATGATCAGTGCTTCAGTAGCAAGTACTTAGAGAGTGTAGTAGGTCTTCTTATTGTTTTGTCTATGATTAGATCTCTGTTATACCATAACCAAGATGCTTCTCTCTAGTACTTCTGACCATAATGACCTTATAGAATGTGGTACAGTGGCCAGTACTGTCTGGTTATGCAGTTCAGCTGATGTCCTTCTATTCCTATGTTGCAGTATTCTTAGTGTGGGATTCCCCACCTCAGGTGACCCAAACGTCAGCTCCTATACAAAAGCTTAAGCCTGGTTGCTGTAAGTGCGTGGGACATCACACATAGGGCCGTAAACCAAGGACCTTAAATGTGATGTCTGCACCCACAGACCTCAAAACTTTTCAGCCGCAGATGACGTCACATCGATTGCTTTGCTCCTACATGCGAAGACTTCTAAAAAGCTAAGTACCCCATTGGAGAAATTTTCCATTTGTATTGCTTCAGCTTGGTTAGCTGTATTTATCATTAGCCGATGTCAGCTAAGAAGGGCAAATGCTGTTGCGGGTGTCAGATACTGCATAAAGATACGCACGACTGTTGCATCTTTTGTCTAGGGATTGAACACGACCATACTGCTTGTTCCATTTGCCAATCCTTTGTCCCGAAGAACCTTCAGAGCTGTCTGGCCGCCCTCAACTTATATTTAGAGAACCAACGACTCTAAAAGCTTGCGCTCAGGATGGATCCTGAATCAGCCATTCCAACTGAACCACCACGGAAAAAGGCCAAAGTTTCCAGGCCTACCTCCATTGCCTCTCCGCCATCAGGGTTCCCGCCAGCTTCCAGTGTAGGGATTGAGGGGCATCGATTGAACCATCTGCTTGGATGGCTCCCACCAAGGAAGCTGCTTCAGAAGTACAGACCTGTGCATCCCTGGAGACAGCACAGACTTCAGTCCCTAACCATGTTGAGGGGGAACCAGGAACAGTTGGACGACCAACCGGGTTGCCATTACCTGAAGCCCAGGCCCCAGAACCAAGGCTTTCTCTCAGACCTGTGTCTTCTAAGCGAAAAAAAACCCAAAAAACACTTGACTCCTACCTCTGAAGGAGTTCCAGACTGGCATTTACTTAACTCGCTGATGCAGGCTTTTATGGCTCTTAAGCCTACAACCTTTTCCCACTCCACTATTCCAGTGCTAAGTCCTATGCCTGCCTCTGTTACTTCCCTCTCCTTGCTTATTATCCAAGAGGGAGAGGAAGATTTAGAACCTTACTACTCATCTTGTGATGAGTCTATTTCTTATGCCTCACAAATTGCCTCCCCTCTGGACTACAATTCCACAGATGAGGGATCCATTGAAGGGGACTCCCCACCAGAGGATATCACCTTTGGGGAAACGATTACTAAGATGAAAGAGTACTTAAAATGGGACATTTCCCAGATGACTGACACCCAGAGGAGGTACTTTGAACTTCTTCAAGTGGAATTTCCCTCCTCGCTAGGCATCCCACCTGTCTTACCTGCCTATCTGGATGCCTTCACCTCTGCATCCAAGAATCCAGGCTCACAGCCACCTGCTCCTAAGAAACCGTACAGGTTCTACAAAGTGCCTGATGACCATAAATTCATAGCCTCCCCTGGCAGACCCTGCAGTAATTGCTGTCTCCCCTGACAAGCAATCCAGGCTGATTCCTTCAGCATCTCTTCTGCCTAGTGATAAGGATAGCAAAAGTATGGTCAGGATGAGGAAAAAAGTGTACACCTCCTCCACCTTGGCCTTCCGAGCTATCAGTTACCAAACACACATAATAACATATGCCCTGGACCTAGTTTCACAAGCTTCCACTCTCTTGGCTACCACCCCTGACTCCCCTACCAAAACTGAGATAGTATCTAAACTGTCCCTGGCTTCTCAGGTAACCAGACATTCTGTTAGGTGCAGTCATGATGCCGCAGAGGCCTCTGCTAGGACTGCAGCTTCTGCTTTAGTTCTCCACAGGTACTCTTGGCTTCGCCTCTAACCACTCCCAGAGGATTACAAATCATAAATCACGGATGCCCCATTAGACCATAACCTCTTGTTTGGCAAACAATCTACAGAACTTTTTAAAAACATGCAGGAAGAAAAATAAGGAACTCCAGGACATCAAACATTTGCTTCTTTCTCCTATTCCTAAGTACTACAGGAATTATCCTGCAAAGACTTCTTTGTCAGGAGAGGATCCAGGAGGCAAACCTATTCCAGACCAGTTACCTCTCAACCTGCTCCAAGACTGCCTTTTTTAGCATAGAAGTGCACCCAACAATGCGTGACTGCCTTGCCCATCTACCTTTGTCAGTCCGCCTCCCTCACTGCCTCCCATTTTGGAAAACCATCACATCAGACCAATGGGTCATTCAAAATGGATATTTCCTTTCTTGGAAGGAAAAAAAAACATTCCAAGGTCCATCCCTTTTCCCCCAAAAAATCAAATTCACCTCTTTCATCACATTCTACTAGACCACCTAAGATTAGGAAGTATAGAACCTGCCCCTCCAGGGCAGGAATGGAAAGGATTTTACTGAAGACTTTCTGGTCCCCAAAAAAGATGCACCTTGGATACCAATACTAGATTTATCTTTCCTAAACGGATTCCTAAAAGTACCATCATTCAGAATGTGATCCCTTCAGACTCTTCTCTCTTTAATCCCAGCCCAGGCCTACGTGGCCACTCTAGATGTAAAGGAGGCTTATCTCCATATTCCCATAAAACCTTCCAACAGAAAATTCTTATGTTTTACTGGGCCCTGCCCTCATTTTCAGTTTACAGCCTTGCCCTTTGGTTTGTCTACTGCAGCCAGGGTAGTCACAAATGCCTAGCCTTACAAATGCTTACTGCAAGACCAAAGGTGTCCAAATCTATCCCTATCTAAACAACATTCTCCTTCTAGCAGAAACAGAAGACCTCTTCCAAAATCATTTCAGGTTTAGCATCTCCCTTCTTCAAACCTGAGTTTCACCCTCAACTTAAACAAATCCTCTTTACTCCCGCAGCAAGACAAAATCTTTCTGGGTTGCAGGATCAGCGCAGACCTGATGCAGGCTTTCCTTCCTCAAGACAAAGTCCTGTCTCTCTCCAGTCACTTCAAAAACCTTTTGCTAACTCCTCAGATATCTGCAAGACAATTCCTGCAACTCCTGGGGTTGATGGCAGCCACCATCTCTATGCTTCCCCTGGCAAGAGTGCACAATGCGAAAGTTCCAGTGGTATCTGAAAAACTTGTGGTCACAACACCAACACTCCCTAGAGCAACAAATTCTCCCCAGCCTCAAAACAGAACTAAGGTGGGGGATTCAACAAATCCTTTACAACCCGGGATTACCACTTCATATTCCCTCAACAACCCAGCTTATGCATACAGATACATCAGACCTAGGGTGGGGAGCCACCTGCAAAGGTTTCAGGCTACAGGAGACATGGAATCCTACCCTCCAAAAGAAGCATATCAATGTAAGGGAAATGACTGCTGTCCTTCTGGCCTTGGAGGTTTTCCTTCCTATTCTCCAACCGGGCCCCCTTCAAATATTCACAGACAACACCACAGTAATGTGTTATCTCAACAAACAAGGAGGGACGAGAGCTTACCTCCTATGCAGGATAACTATACAAATTTCGGACCTCACCTCCAGGCACAACTTGACCCTGCAGGCCTCATAAATCCCCTCTCAGGACAACAAGCAAGCGGATATTCTCAGCAAAACATCCTCTCTACAGCATGAGTGGATGTTGAACAGGGAGACCTTTCTAGATATTGTCCACCAGTGGGGCATACCTCAAGTGGATCTGTTTGCCTCCCCCCAGAACAGACAATTGAACAAATTCTGCACCGAGGATCACTCTCCACTTGCCTGGAGGGTGGATGCCTTCAGCATTCCACGGAAGGGACTGTTTCTGTATGCTTTTCCACCCTTCCCCCTAATCCAAAAGGTCCTACTAAAAATCAGGAAGGACAAACCAAAAATCTTGCTGGTGACTGCCTAGTGGCCAAGGCAACACTGGATGTTCTTCGTGTTTCACTGTTGCAGTCATCACCTGTGGGTTATCCCTGCTGTGGTAGCCCTCGGCCGGCCTGAATACCAGAGTTAATGTTTTTCTGCTTCGGCTGCTGTCACTTGCTGGCTGATGTCAGGTCGTCAGTGCTATAAGGGAAGGCAGCCATCGCCATTAGATTAGTCTTTCTTGTCGAGGAGCCCATAGCAGAAGCAGTTCGTAAGTGTGCCATTTAGTCGCTACCAGAGTTTGAATTACAGCTGAAAACATCTAAAGCTAAGTACCCCGTTGGGGATCCTTTTTTCTTGCACTAACCGATGTCCGAAAAAGTTAACAATTGTCTCTCCTGTGGAAAGCAAATACCACACCGAGACTTCCATTCATACTGCTTCACTTGTTTAGGCCCAGACCATGATGTCCCCTGTTACCGGTTCTGTGCCTTCTTTAACACGAGAACCATTCGTCATAGAGCTCTTATTGTAGCCAGGTTTTTTCGTCTTCCATCTTCGTATTCCGAAATGGTGTCCATCAGCCAACAATCAGTAGAGATTCCGAAAAAATGTAATAATAAATATAGAGACAGACCTCACAAGGCTAAGCCTTCTGACAACTCTACCGTTAAGCAGGTCATCAGTTCTCCGGAATTCACTGAGGCATCTTCACAGCTCCGGATCCCTGGTTCGATACCTTTGCAGGCCTCTACTGAGACCCTTTCGGAGTCCGGTATGCCGCAGAAATCTTCTTAGTCTTCCGAGCCTTTGGTTGTCTCTGCCTTGGTTGGGTCTGGAGCCATGACGCAGGCACCAGCTTCAGAGGAGGTTTGTCTCACTACCAAGTCTAGACAAAAAAGTCTTCTCTAACTACCGTTTCTCTGACCGATGGATACTCATAGGCCTAGAGGCAAGGCCACTCCTAGGAAAACTACCTCTAGCCACCATTTTACCCCTGCTCCACCACCCTAAGCTCAAATGCTTAAAATGGCAGAGGATCTTATCACCCTTAGCAGGGGTAGTCATGCCACAGCTTCTAAAAGAAAGAGACCTTTCTCCTGAAATACTGACAGAACAGGATTCTGAGGAGTCTGATTATTCAGATTTTGAAGTGGAACAACAATATCTGACTGCTTATGAGGATTCAGATGCAGAGGAATCCATCCCTTTTGCCTCCCCACCAGAAAATCTTTCCTTAGGGGAAACCCTTCACACCCTCAGGGAACATTTCAACTGAGAATCCCAGGACTTCCCTCAGTCTAAGAAAAGACTAAGAGAGTTTCTAGACCTACCCCAGCACAGACCCTTGGCCATCCCTACAATCTTAGAGGTGGTTGATGATGTCTTCCATGAATCCAGCTTAACTCCTGACACCCTCCCACCTGCTCCCTGAAAACCTGAGTGGTATTACAGAGTACCGGATTCTCACAAATACTTGTACAGAAATCCTGCTACAGACTCAGAGGTCATTACACAAGGACCAAAAGAAGCTAAGGCTAGTTCTGCAAAGAATCCTACTCCTTCTGGCAAGGACTCCAGAGCTCTGGACAGATGGGATAAAAAAGTATACGGATGAAATCCTGTATTAATACTAAAAATACAAGTGCAAATGCAGAGTATAAATAGGTCTAAAAAGGTCATATGTATAAGTATAAGTATACACCTCTGCAATCTTTGCTATCAGAGCACTCAGCTGTCAGTTCCACATGTTAAAATATCAACAACACACTTTGGAACTATTAAAACGAAAGATTTCAACCTTTCCTGACTGTGCCAATTCGAAAGAGTTAGCAGATTTACTGCACTCTTCTTGTCAAGTGGCTAAACTCTCATTACACTGTGGATATGATGCCCTAGAAGCCATAAGCAGGGCAGCAGTGTCAGCATCTGTCATTAGGAGACATGCATGGTTGAAGGAACAACCTCTCCCTGATGATGTCAAATCTAAATTACTTGATGCACCCTTGGATAAGGACCACTTGTTTGGAGTGAAAGCAGAAGAGGTGCTTAAAAAGATGAAAAAGCAAAATGTATGCAAACAGTAAAATATTTATTTCAGGTACAACCTCCTAGGTTCAGCAGGAATTTTCCCTCAAAACACTGGTTCTTTCCTGCACCTAGCAGACAGGGGAAAGGTAATGCCTACAGGGACAGATCACCCAGACTCCTGTCCCAAGGACAGCAGAGAACCAAGCAGTGGACCACTACCATTCCAAAGACAGGGAGCTCTAAGCCATCCCTCTATGGCAAAAACTCTCAAAGACTCCATCTCCCCCTTCTGCTCTCTTTTCACTCACCAAAGACTAGGAGGAAGGCTCTCCCTCTGCAAAGAAAATTGGCTTTCTGTAACAAAGGACCAATGGGTCTTAAATTTCATTTTTCAGGGATACAAATTCTCCTTCACCAAACTCCCAATTCCAAGAGGGTACACAGACTTACCTCCAAATCAGTGAGCAGAGGCATTGAAACAAGTCCAAACTCACATATCCCAAGGGGCAGTAGAACTTGTCCCATCAGATCAAACAAAAGCAAAGGCTTTTATTCCAGGCTATTCCTTGTTCCAAGAAAAGAGGGCACTTGGCACTCCATCCTGGATGTATCTGTTCTGAACACCTTCCTGGTGATCCCCAAATTAAAAATGCTAACTTTGCAGCAGCTGCTGCCTATGCTGAAAAAAATGCCCGGTTATTTACCCTAGATCTAAAAGATGCCTACCTGCACATCCCAATAAGGAAATCCTGCAGAAAATTCCTTTGTTTCAGAGCAGGCTCACAACACTTTCACTTCTCTGCAATACCCTTTGGCTTATCTACTGCTCCCAGGGTAGTCACCAAATGCTTAGCCCTGGCCATAGCCTTTTGCAGACAGAAAAATATACAAATTTACCCTTATCTGGACGACTGCCTCATTCAGGCAGATTGCAAAGAAAAGCTCCTCAAGGATCTGCTCTTTGTCAAAACCCTCCTAACCTCTTTACACCATCAGTGAGAAGAAATCAAGACAAACACCCTCCAGGAGGATTATTTTCTTGGGAGCACTGCTGGACACAGCTTCCTAAATGGCGTCCCTATCCCCAGAAAAGCAGAGCTTCCTGCCTCTCTGTTTTACCCAGCTGGCTTCTAGAAGTCACCTCACTGCAAGGAAGTTCCTGCAAGCCTTGGTGTACATGGCATCTTGTATCCTTCTAATTCCTCTGGCCAGGATTCACATGAGGAAACTTTAGTGGTACGTAAAGAATCTTTGGTGTCAGCACTCTCAACTTCTAGAGACCTCTCTACCTTTGATACCCTGTATAAGGGCCGAGTTTCTCTGGTGGGCAGGGGCCTGTGCCCAGAACTTGTCTTTCCTTCACGTTCTGCCCAACTGGGCAGACCATTACCACAGATAGCTTGGGGCACTCACCTAGAAGGCAGGTCCACCCAAGGTGTTTGGGATGCCCAGCACTTTCCCTTACACATCAACCAGAAGGAAATGATGACAGTACGAAAAGCTCTGACATCCTTCAAACCCCATCCCAAGCCAGGGGTTCTGCTTATCAAAACAGACAACACCACAGTAATGTGGTACATCAACAAACTGGGGGGGGAGCAATCTTACCCTCTGTGCAGGCTAGCCATGAACCTCTGGCTGACAGCCTCTTCCATAGGACTGCACCTGGTAGCCCAATAGCTACTAGTGATCAACAACACCCTGGCAAACCACTTCATCAGAAACTTACTGGACCCCCATGAATGGCAGCTCCACAGAAAAATCTTTTTAAAAATCTCTCTGGTGTGGGGGACTCCAGAGGTGGATCTCTTTGCTTCACATCTCAACCATCAGCTGAAAAAATTCTATACCAGGGAGTACCACCACCTAGCGTGGAAGGTGGATGCCTTGACTTTCCCCTGGGACACCTTCTTTGTGTACACATTCCCTCCTCTGCCTCTTATTCCCAAGGTATGTATCAGAATAAGGGAGGAGAGACCAAAGACCATCCTCATTGCTCCAGATTGGCTCAGACATCATTGGTACCCCTTAATGCGCAGCCTGATCTTACAGCCTCTCAGGCAGCTTACCTTGATCTCAGACCTCTTAACTCATGTGGGGGGGGGGGGGGAATGCTGCACCCAGGCTTTCAGACTCTCAAACTATCAGCATGGCAAAAACTCTGTAAAGGCAAATAAGGGGCCCCTGTTAAGCAAACAGGTCCTAGACATTATCACAGAGGCCAGAAGACCCAGCACCAGAAAATCTTACGCAGGAAAATGGAAAAGATTCTGCTCCTGGAGCCACTCCAGAGCAGTCACTACCTCTCAACCTTCCAGCTCTCTTATTCTGGACTACCTAGCGGAGCTACTTAATAGTGGCCACTCCACCTCTATTAAAATCCATACCTCAGCCATTTCAGCTCATTTTGATACAGAACAGCCCCTGATGTTCTTCGTGTTTCACTGTTGCAGTCATCACAATTGGGTTATTCCCTGCCAAGGGTAGAGACTTAGTATTTCTACATCGGTTGCTGTTGCTTCAGGACTGACGTCAGGTCATCAGTAGTATAATGTAAGGCAGCCAACACCATTACATCAGTCTTTCTTGCCATGGAGCCTAAAGCAGAAGCAGTTGGCCCGAGTGCCAGTTGGCCGCTACCTGAGTTTTCATCTTCTGAATTGAAATTTAAGTCTTCTAAATCTAAGTACCCCATTGGGGATCCTTTTTTCTTGCACTAACTGATGTCAGAAAAAGTTAATAATTGTCTCTCCTGTGGAAAGCAAATACCAAGGCTTCCTTTCTTAATGCGTCACTTGTTTAGGCCCAGACCACGATGTCCCCCATTGTCACTTCTGTGCTATGTTCAGTGCCAGAACTATCCGCTTTCAGGCCCTTATTGTAGCCAGATATTTTCACTTACAGTCCTCAAATTCTGATATGGCTTTGGTTAGCCATCCGACAGCAGATCTACTGAAAAGACGTAAAGAGAGACGGACTGTACAGGTCCAAACCTACCGACGGTGCTTCCGTTAAGCTAGTCGTCAGTTCTCCGGTCCCCAGTGAGGTGCTTTCGCAGCCCCTGATGTCCGCTTCTGTGGATTCGCAGGCTGCTACTGAGACCCTTTCGGAGTCCAGTATGCTACCATACTCTTCGACTAAGGAACCTGCGGTTATCTCTACCTTGGATGGGTCCGGAGTCGGTGAGCAAGCACCGGCTTCCAAAGAAGTCCTTTGCACTACCGATTCTCGACACAAACCGACGTCTTCTTTCATGACTACCGTTCTTTCTAAAATTAGTTTCTAAGGCCCAGGGTATGAACCACACCCAAGAAACTGACGACCTACTCTCAGGCGCCTGCTTCCTTGCCTCAGTCTCAAATGCTTAAAATGGCAGAAGGCCTTATCATGCTGATCAGGGAAAGCCAAGCTACCCCCTCCAAAAGGAAACGAGATCTGTCCCTTGTAGATGTTTTTCATGTTTTACTGTTGCAGTCATTACATTTGGGTAATCTGCTGGCAGGTTGCCCTCAGTTGGCCTGATTAACAAAGTCTTGGGTCCTGCGTCGGTTGCTGTCCCTTCATCCATGACGTCAGGTCGTCAGGGATATAAAACATGCAACTGACACCATTGCATCAGTCTTTCTTGCCGCATGGTGCCCGAAGCAGAAGCAGTTTGCAAGTGCCAGTCGGCCGACTCCTGAAATTTTAGTTTTCGAGTTCCAGAACCGAAGTCTTCAACTAAAAGCTAAGTACCCTGTTGGGGAAACTTTTTCTTGCTCCTTACCAATGTCAGTAAAAGTTAATGTGGAAGCAAATACCTCATAAGGATTTTCATTTGTACTGTATTCCTTGCCTAGGCCCTGACCACAATGTGCCTTGCTGTTGGTTTTGTGCTAAATTTAATCAACGCGCGATTAAACGTCAGTATATTTTTGCTTCTAAATATTTTGGCTCAAGATTTAATTATCCAGAAATGTCATCTGTTAGCAATCCAAGTACCGGAATACCTAAAAAAACTCAAAGAAAAAGACAGAGACAGACCGTCGAGGTCCAAAACTGATGACGACTCTTCTCCTAAGCCAGTCGTCAGGTCGCCGGTACTCAGTGAGGCGCTTTTGCAGCCCATGATACCCACTACTTCTGATTCGCAGGCCTCTACTGAGACCCATTCGGAGTCCTGTATGCCGCGAGATGCTTCAATTATGGAACCCGTGGAGGTCTCTACCTTAGATGGGTCCGGAGCCGCTGTGCAGGCACCGGCTTCTGAGGGTGTTTTCAGGCCTACAGATTTGTATATTAGACTGACGCTGTCTTCAAAACTAAGGCCAAAATCTAAATCTATGTCTAGAAAACCGATGCCTGGGCCACATTTGCAGGCCCCTATGCCTAAAAAACAAATGATCAAAATGGCTGAAGATTTAATTACTCTGATCAGGGGTAGCCAACCCCCTCCTTCTAAAAGGCCTAGGCAAGACATTGATTGAGTCTTCTGAACAGGATTCTATTTCTTCTGACTCTTCTAATGAACAGGATTTGTCTATTCCTACTTATGAGGACTCTGATCCAGAAGATTCCATTCCTTCTGCTTCTCCCCCTGAGGATTTTTCTTTTGGGGAAACTTTCCATACCTTAAGGGAAGATTTCCATTGAGAAAGTCAGGATTTCTCTGAATCTAAAAAGAGACTTGGAGATTTTCTTCTTCCTCAGCATAGGCCTTTGGCTATACCTCCTGATGTTCTTCGTGTTTCACTGTTGCAGTCATTACATTTGGGTAATCTGAATAAAAAAGTCTTGGGTCCTGCATCAGTAGCTGTCTCCTTTTCCATGACGTCAGGTTTTCAGGGTTATAAAACATGCAACCAACGCCATTTTAATCGGTCTTTGTTGCCGCATGATGCCCGAAGCAGAAGCAGTTCGCAAGTGCCATTTGGCCGACTCCTGAAATTTTCGATGTTCATTGTGTTTCACTGTTGCATTCATTACAGTTGGGTTATCCTGCTGGCAGGCTACCCGCAGTCTGCCTGAATTCCAAAGTTTAGGTCTGGTGTCGGTTGCTGTTGCCTCCTCCCTGAAGTCAGTGCGCCAGGGGTGTAAAAGATGCAGCAGATGCCATTTTCTACAGTCTTCCTTGCCGCATGGTGCCCGAAGTAAAAGCAGTTCGCAAGTGCCAGTCGGCCGACTCCTGAGATTTTCAAAGATGAATTTCAGATCCAAAGTCTTTATTAAAGCTAAGTACCCCGTTGGGGAAACTTTTTTCTTGTTCCAGACCGATGTCAGAAAAAGTTAACAATTGTATTTCTTGTGGGAAGCAAATACCTCATGAGGATTTTCATTCTTACCGTATTCCTTGCCTAGGCCCTGACCACAACGTTGATAGCTGTCGGTTTTGCGCTAGATTTAACCAACTCACTATTAAGCATCGGTACGATTTTTGCCTTTCATTACTTTGGCCGAAGAGTCAATTATATAATGCCGTCGGAACAGCCGACGACCGGAGTTTATAAAAAGCGCAAGGAAAAAGAAAAGGACAGGCATCCGAGGTCCAAAACCGACGACGAGGCTGCCGCTAAGCCAGTTGCCGGTTCTCAATGAGGTGCTTTCGCAGCCCCTGACGCCCGCTACCTCAGAGCCACAGGCCGCTGTCGACTCCCACATGGAACCACCTAGGCCTCTGGATACTCAAGGTATTGGACCCTTGGAAACTATCCCCTCAGATGGGTCCAGAGCTGCTGAGCAGGCATCGGTTTCTGAGGGTGTTTTCAGACCTACACAGTTATATATAAAGCCTACTTCAGCTTCAAAAGCAAGGACTAAAGCAGCTCTAAAGACAAAGAAACAAGTACAGCATTCTCCTGGACAGACCTCCATGCCTAAAAACAGATGTTCAAAATGGCCGAAGACCTAATTACCTTGATCAGGGGTTCCCATCCCCCTCCTGATAAGAGGTCTAGGCAAGAGACAGAATATGAATCTTCAGATCAAGTTTCCATTTCCTCTGACTCCTCTGAACAGGAGTACTCTCTTCCTCCCTATGAGGATTCTGATGCTGAAGAATCTATTACTTCAGCCTCTCCTCCTGAGGGTTATTCTTTTGGGGAAACCTTGCATACCATGAGTCAACACTTCCACTTGCAGAGCCAAGACTACTCAGAATCTAAGAAAAGGCTTAGAGATTTTCTTTTACTACCTCAGCACAGGCTGCTGGCTATTCCTCCTGTGTTAGACATTGTGGATGATGTATTTTCAGAGTCTGGCCTATCTCCTGACTCTTTATCCCCTGCTCCTGTTAAACCAGACAGATACTACAGGGTTCCAGATTCTCATAAGTTCCTTTATAAAAACCCTGCTGCAGACCCAGAAACCATTTCTCAGGGTCCCAAAGGGGTCAAGGCTTCCACTACAAAAAACCCTATCCCCTCTGACAGCGATTCAAGGGCACTAGACAGATGAGGGGAAAAAGGTTTACACTTATGCAACTGAACAAGTGGGAACGCATACATTGCAATGTGGTTTTGATTCTCTGGAGGCCTCTTGCAGGGCCGCAGTTACGGGTTCTGTCATTAGGAGGCATGCTTGGTTAAAAGAACAGAATCTGCCTGATCATGTTAAAGCAAAATTATTTGATGCTCCATTACAGCATGATACTTTATTTGGTGTTAAAGCAGGGGAGGTGTTGAAGAAAATGGAGGACAAAGCAAAATCTATGCAAACAGTAAAGGATTTCTTACAGGTACAGACACCCAGATTTAGCAGGAACTGGCCTACAAAGAACTGGTCCTTTCCAGTGTCAGACATGCCACAAAGAGGCAGATACAGACACCCCAGAGGCAGATCCCAGCCACAGGACTCATACAGGCCTAAACAGTGGGGACTTCTACCTCCAAAAGCGGAAAAGACAAATCACAGCCATACAGGAAACAGTCCCAATGACTTTCCTCTGCCAGCACCAAGCACTTATCTTTTGGCAGCCCCCTTGGGGGAATACTACTTTTTTTTTTTCACAAAACTGGCACAAGATCACCCAGGACAAATGGGTCTTGAATATAGTGTCCCAGGGCTACAGGTTCCACTTTCACACCCTGCCAAGAGCAAAAGGTATGCCAGACTTGCCACACAATCGATGGGCAGAGGCACAAAAACAAGTTTTATCCCTCATGGACATGAGGGCCATTCAGCAAGTACCGCAGCAAGAGCAGGGACAAGGATTTTACTCAAGACTTTTCTTGGTACCCAGAAAGGACAAAGCCTGGAGACCAATACTGGACCTGTCTATTCTAAATACTTTTCTTGACGTTCCAAAATTCAAAATGTTGACACTGCAGCAGCTTCTGCCCATGATGGGCAAGAAGGCTTGGCTTGTAACTTTGAACCTAAAAGAGGCATACCTGCATGTACCAATCAGACAATTTTGCAGAAGATACCTCAGATTCATAGCAGGCTCAATGCACTACCAATTCTCTGTACTGCCCTTTGGCTTATCTACTGCACCCAGGGTCTTCACAAAATGCCTGGCACCAGTAATTGCATATTGCAGACAAAGAGGAATTCAAATATATCCTTACTTGGATGACTGCCTCATTCAAGCAGAGAACAAGGACATCCTACTAAAGCATCTGGCGTTTGTAAAAAGATTACTGATTTGCCTAGGGTACACAGTAAACGAAAAGAAATCAAAACTAGTACCCTCTCAAGAGATAATATTCCTGGGTGCAAGCTTAAATACAACTGCCCAGATGGCTTATCTCATGCCAGACAAACAAAGGCAACTGACTTCTTACTTCAAAATGTTGGCAACAAAGACCCAGTTATCTGCAAGAAAAATTCTGCAGGCTTTGGGCTTCATGGCATCCTGCATTCTACTGATTCCATATGCCAGACTGCATATGAGGAAACTACAATGGTATCTAAAAAGTGTTTGGATTCAACATTGCCACAGCCTGGAAACATTAATTACCATCATTCCCTGCCTGCAACAGGAGTTTCGATGGTGGGCAACAGGCTTGTTACCACAACAAGGGACAGCCATTCACTTTACCCACAGCCAAGTAGCCACTAACAACAGATGCATCAGATTATGCCTGGGGGGCCCACATGGCAGGAAAATGTATTCAGGGCACATGGTCTGCAACCAAATGCATCTTCATATCAATCAAAAAGAGATGCTATAGCTGTTCAGAATGCCCTGACAGCCTTCAAGGATCTGCTTCATCCAGGACAACTGCTGATAAAGACGGACAATACTACAGTAATGTGGTACATAAACAAGCAGGGAGGCACACATTCCTATCCCCTCTGCAGACTAGCCATGACTTTGTGGGACACAGCATTGACTAATCAAGTACACCTGCAAGCACAATTCCTGCCAGGAAAAGTAAATACTCTGGCAGATGAACTAAGCAGAAACCTCTTGGATCCCCAGGAGTGGAAACTGGATCCACAAGTCTTCAGCATGATAACAAGGAAATGGGGATGTCCAGACATAGATCTATTTGCCTCCCCTCACAACTGCCAACTACAGAGATTCTGCACAAGGACTTATCACAAGCAAGCATGGAAAGTGGATGCGCTATCATTCAGCTAGAAAACCCTAACAGTATATGCCTTTCCTCCTCTGCCTCTCCTCCCCAAGGTACTCCTAAAGGTCAGATAAGAGAAGCCAAAAATGATTCTTATTGCCCCAGACTGGCCTCGCCAGCACTGGTACCCAATCCTAAAGAGCTTGTCTCAAGGCCCAGCCTGGACATTCCTCACTTACTGACCCAACAAAATCAGATCCTGCACTGCTAACTCAGGACCCTAAATCTGGCAGCATGGCGGATATCGTAGCCATCAAGAATTCACCTCTGTCTAAAGCAGTGATGGATGTTATTTTGGAGGCCAGGAAGCCCAGTACCAGAAAATCTTATGCAGAAAAATGGAAGAGATTCTGTACTTGGAGCCAGGCACAAGGAATTGACACGTTTGTACCAAATATTCCTCAGATTTTACAATAACTAACAGATGCTGGACAAAGGCCTATCCTTTTCATCAGTTAAGATCCATGCTTCTGCCATTTCAGCGCATTACAATACGGAACCACATATTTTTTCTCATCCATTGCTAAGGCAGTACCTCAGAAGGGCCAAAAGCATAAGACCTCCAAGGAGAACACCAATACCTGCATGGGACCTCAATTATGTCATGGAAAAACTCACACTGCCTCCTTTTGAGCCAGCCAATACAGCTGAGATAAATTTTTTATCATGGAAAACAGCTCCGCTCCTAGCAATTACCTCTGCAAGACGAGTCTCAGAGTTACAGGCACTCATGGCTGTGGAACCTTTTATCATTTTCCATCCGGACAGGGTTTCTCTGAGGACAAACCTGACATTTATGCCTAAGGTAGTGTCCAGTGTGGCCCTTAACCAAACCATTCATTTGCCCACCTTTTATCCAAACCCACAGAATAAAGGGGAGAGACTTCTGCATTCTTTGGACATACACAGACAGGTACGATTCTACTTGGACAGAACTAAAGCTTTCAGAAAGACTGAGCAACTCTTAGTGGCATATGGTGCAGGATCACAAGGAAAGGCTATCTCAAGGCAGACTGTTTCAAAATGGATAGGCCACTGCATTCGTTTCTGCTATTCACAACATGACAAATCAGTGCCTAAGGGCATTAGGCCACATTCAACCAGAGCAGCAGCCACTTCAGCAGCCTTCCTCAGAGGAGTACCAACCAAAGACATTTTAGAGGCTGCAACTTGGAGTTCAGTGCACACTTTTACAAAGCACCACCACCTACCTCTTTACTCTAAATCCAGAGCAGGCTTTGCCACTGCAGTTCTGCAGGGCCTCATAGCCTCTCCTAATCCTGTTTAGGCCCAGCCACCCATCCTCAGCTTTGGGATTCAACCCAGCTGTAATGACTGCAACAGTGAAACACGATGAACATAGTACAGTTGTGTACCTACCATAAATGTAGATGTTCGAGTGTATTCAGTGTTGCAGTCCAGGTTACCCACCCACCATTCCCCTTGCTTTGCTGGAACTTATCTGTACTTCTCTATTCTATACAACCTATGTGGTGTATTTGCTTATAGATGAAGGATATGTTTACTTAGTGCATGCTTTGTTATTGGCATAATTTTAGCCTACCCTTTTGGGGGCATCTGACATCTGGGGCAAGAAAAACTGAAGAAAATGGCGTCGGCTGCATCTTTTATACCACTGACGCACTGATGACAGGGAGGAGGCGACTGCAACTGATGCCGGACCTAGACTTTGGAATTCAGGCTGACTGCGGGTAGCCTGCCAGCATGATAACCCAACTGTAATGACTGCAGCAGTGAATACACTCGAACATCTACATTTATGGTAGGTACACAACTGTACTTTTTCGAGTTTCAGAACCGAAGTCTTCAAACTAAAGCTAAGTACCCCGTTGGGGAAACTTTTTCTTGCTCCTTACTAATGTCAGTAAAAGTTAATAATTGTATTACATGTGGGAAGCAAATACCTCATAAGGATTTTCATTTGTACTGTATTCCTTGCCTAGCCCCTGACCACAATGTGCCTTGCTGTCGGTTTTGTGCTAAATTTAACCAACGCACTATTAAGTGTCAGTATATTTTTGCTTCTAAATATGTTGGTTCAAGATTTAACTATCCTGAAATGTCGTCTGTTAGCAATCCGACTACCGGAATTCACACAAAACACAAAGAAAAAGACAGAGACAGACCGTCAAGGTCCAAAACTGACGAAGCTTCTCCTAAGCCAGTCGCCGGTACTCAGTGAGGCGCTTTTGCAGCCCCTGATGCCCGCTACTTTTGAGTCGCAGGTCTCTACTGAGACCCATTCGGAGTCCAGTATGCTGCAAGATTCTCCAAGTATTGTCTCTCCCTTCGATGGGTCCGGAGCCACTGAGGGTGTTTTCAGGCCTAAAGATTTGTATATTAAACCAACCCCTTCATCAAAAACAAGGCCAAAACCAACTTCTATGTCTAAAAACTGATGCATGAGCCACGTGCTCAGGCCCCTATGCCTAAAAAAAAGATGATCAAAATGGCTGAGGATTTAATTACCTTGATCTGGGGTTCCCAACCCCCACCTGCTAAGAGGCCTAGGCAAGGCACTGATTATGATATAATCTTCAGATCAGGTTTCCATTTCTTCTGATTCCTCTTCTGATCAGGAATTTCTATTCCTCCTTATGAGGACTCTGATGCAGAAGAATCCATCCCTTCTGCTTCTCCTCCTGAGGATTTTTCTTTTGGAGAGACTTTGCATACCTTAAGGGAACATTTTTATTTGGGAGAGTCAGGATTTGTCAGAGTCCAAAAAGAGGCTTAGGGATTTTCTCCTTCTTCCTCAGCATAGGCCTTTGGCTATACCTCCTGTCTTAGAGATTGTTTTGATGTTTTCTCAGAATCTAGCATGGCTCCTGATTCTTTGCCTGCGGCTTCTAGGAAGCCAGACATGTATTACAGGGTTCCTGATTCCCACAAGTTTCTTTTCAGAAATCCTACTGCTGACCCTGGAACAATTTCTCAGGGTCCCAAGGATGTTAAGGCTTCTACTGCTAAAAATCCTACCCCTTCTGATAGAGACTCCAGGGTGCTGGATAGATGGGGTAAGAAGGTTTATACATCTGCAACCCTGACAATCAGGCCTTTAAACTGTCTGTTTGATATGCTTAAATATCAACAGCATGAAACAGAAAATGATGTTGATTTCTGATTGTGTGGGAAATAGAGTTATAGGATTTATTGCATTCAGCTGAACAAGTTGGAAAGCATACTTTGCAATGTGGTTTTGATTCCTTGGAGGCCTCTTGCAGGGCCGCCGTAACTGGATCTGTGATAAGAAGACATGCTTGGCTCAAGGAGCAAAATCTACCTGATCATGTTAAAGCTGCATTGCTGGATGCTCCTTTACAGCAGGACAATCTGTTTGGTAATAAGGCAGAAGTAGTTTTGAAAAAGATGGAAGACAAAGCTAGATCTATGCAAACTGTAAAGGATTTCTTGCAAGTGCAGTCACCCAGGTTCAGTAGGCACTGGCCTACTAAGAACTGGTCCTTTCCCAGTACCCAGCAGAGCCGCTCAGGTCAAAACCAGACACTCCAAGGGCTCCAGGTTTCAGTCACAAGGATCTTACAGGACAAAACAATGGGGTGCCTCCACTTCCAAATCTGGAAGTAGCAAATAACCACCCTACAGTAAATAGTCTCAATGACTTTCCTCTGCCATTTCCAAGCACTTATCTTTTGGCAGCCCCATTGGGGGGAAAACTAGCACTTCATGCTCAAAATTGGCATCTAATTACCCAGGACATGTGGGTCTTAAATATAGTATCCCAGGGGTACAGATTTCATTTCCACACATTGCCAACTCCAAACGGATGTCCAGATCTGCCACCAAATCAATGGGCAGAGGCCCAGAAGCAAGTCATTTCCCCCATGGATATGGGGGCTATTCAACCAGTACCAGAAAAGGAAAAAGGACAAGGCTTTTATTCAAGACTTTTCCTGGTACCCAGAAAAGGCAAATCATGGCATCCAATTCTGGACTTATCCATTCTAAATACTTTCCTGGACATACCAAAGTTCAAGATGCTGATTCTACAACAGCTACTGCTCTGCTAGGCAAGAATGCCTGGTTGGTAACTCTAGACTTAAAAGACGCTTATCTGCATATTCCAATCAGGGAATCTTACAAAAGACACCTCCGCTTCAAAGCAGGCTATTTGCATTACCAGTTCTCTGCACTGCCCTTTGGCTTATCTACTGTGCCCAGGGTCTTCACAAAGTGCCTGGCACCAGTGATTGCATTTTGCAGAAAAAGAAACATTTCAAATTTATCCTTATCTGGATGATTGTCTAATTCAGGCAGAGGGCAAGGACACTCTTCTACAACATCTGGCATTTGTAAAAAGGCTTCTAACATGCCTAGAGTATACCATAAACGAAAAGAAATCACAACTGGTACCCTCTCAAATACTTATATTCCTGGGTACAAGCTTGAATACAACTGCCCAGATGGCTTACCTCACGCCAGACAAACAAGTTCAATTGATAACATACTTCAAACAAGTGGCCACAAAAACCCAGCTATCTGCAAGACAAATTTTGCAGGCTTTGGGATTCATGGCATCCTACATTCTACTAATTCCATGTGCAAGACTGCATATGAGGAAACTTCAGTGGTATCTAAAAAGCTTATGGAGTCAACATTGTCACAGCCTGGAAACAATGATTCCGCTCATTCCTTGCCTGCAACAGGAGTTCCTTTGGTGGGCAGAAGCCTGTCACCAAAACAAGAGACTGTCATTCACTCTACCCCCTGCCACCCAAACCCTGACTACAGATGCATCAGACTATGCTTGGGGAGCCCATCTGGCAGGGCGATACATTCAGGACGAATGGAGCCCAACTCAGATGCACCTACATATCAACCAGAAAAAAATACTAGCTGTACAGCATGCTCTGACAGCCTTCAAGGACTTCCTTCATCCAGGGCAACTACTGATAAAGACAGACAACACCACAGTTATAAACAAGCAGGGGGTACCCACTCCTAGCCCCTTTGCAGACTAGCCATGGTCTTGTGGAACACAGCCTCGACTTAACAAATACATCTACAAGCTCAATTCCTGCCAGGAAAGCAAAATTATCTGGCAGACGACCTAAGCAGAAATCTAATGGACCCACATGAATGGAAACTGGATCCGCAAATCTTCAGCATGTTGACACAAAAATGGGGGAGCCCAGACACAGATCTTTTTGCCTCACCCCAAAACTATCACTTAGACAAATTCTGCACAAGACTTCATCACAAAAAAGCTTGAAAAGTGGATGTCCTGTCTTTCAGCTGGAAAAACCTATCAGTCTATGCCTTTCCCCTTCTGCCTCTGCTCTTCAAGGTTTTACTAAAAGTCAGACAGGAAAAAACAAAAAATGATTCTGATAGCTCCAGACTGGCCTCGCCAACATTGGTACCCACTTCTAAGGAATATGTCACTCCTTCCTCCATGGTACTTGCCTCAAACACCTCATCTACTATCTTCAACTGTGTTTAGAAGTATATTTTTATGCATTTGCATTTCTTACTGTATAAATGTTAAAATTGTAACTTTTCTTTCAACGTTATGTAACCTCTATTGTATCATATTGCTTATGGAGCTTTTCTCCCCGGGCCTCCACTGAAAATGGGCACTTTCTGGCCCAGTGGACTCCCCCGGTAATCAAACTGAAATAAATAAATCTATTCTCTCTGCAGAACTATCAAATTCTTCACACTCCGCTCCAAACACTGAATCTTGCAGCATGGTTAATCAACTAATTTCACCAGTCACATCCCTCAGTAAACCTGTGATGGATGTCATTTTAGAGGCTAGAAGGCCTAGTACTATAAAATCTTATGCTGAAAAATGGAAGAGATTCTGTGCCTGGAACCAAGCACAAGCAATAAACACAGCAATGCCCAATATTCCTCATATTCTGCAATACTTAACTGAGATGCTTCAAAAGTGCCTATCTTTTTCTTCTATAACAATCCATGCCTCTGCCATCTCGGCACATTACAACACAGAGCCTCCTCTCTTTTCTCATCCCCTGCTTAAAGCAGTACTTCAGAGGGGCCAAAAATTTGAGACCTCCCAGGAGAGCTCCACCTCCTGCATGAGACCTCAATTTTGTGCTGGAAAAACTCACCCTACCTCCTTTTGAACCAGCTGCCACTGCAAACATAGAATGTCTTTCTTGGAAGACAGCCTTTCTTTTAGCAGTCACTTCAGCTAGAAGGATTTCAGAACTACAGGCTCTCATGGCAGTGGAGCCTTTCATTATCTTTTATCCAGACAGGGTGGCCCTCAGGACCAGTCCTTCTTTTATGCCTAAGGTGGTATCCAGTGTGGCTCTTAACCAGACCATTCATCTGCCAACTTTTTTCCCAAATCCGCAGAACAAGGGGGAGTGGATTCTGCATTCATTGAGTGTACACAAGACACCTAAGATTCTACTTAAGCAGGACAAAATCTCTACGAAAGTCTGAACTACTATTGGTGGTATTTGCTGCAGGGGCAGAGGGGAAGGCTATCTCAAAGCAGACTATTTCAAAATGGATAAGCCATTGTATTAGTTTCTGCTACATGCACCATGGTAAACCTGTCCCCAAGGGGATCAGATCCCATTCCACCAGGGCTGCATCTACTAATGCAGCTTTTCTCAGTGGGGTTCCCACCAGAGACATTCTAGAAGCTGGTACCTAGAGCTCAGTTCATATGTTCAAACATTGCCATTTACCTCTTTTCTCTAAATCCAGGGCAGGCTTTGCCACTGCTGTCCCGCAGGGCCTTATAGCTGCTCCTAATGCTGTTTAATTCCATCCTCCCAATCATAGCTTTGGGATTGTACCCAAATGTAATGACTGCAACAGTGAAACACAAAGAACCTAGTACAGTTACATACACTTACCATAAATGTAGATGGAGTGTATTCACTGTTGCAGTCCGGATTACCCACCTGCCAGCCCCCTTTCTTCTCTATTATTATACCTTTCCTTTCCTTCACTATGCTCACAAGCCTTTTTGGTGTATTTGCTTTTAGTTGGGGGTAAACTTTTTGTGTTCTAAATTACATGTATATATATATATATTTTTATATATTTTTGCTCGCCCATTTGGGGGGGTATCTGACATCTGGGGCAAGAGAAACTGATTAAAATGGCGTCGGCTGCATGTTTTATACCCCCTGACGACCTGACGTCATGGAAGAGAAGACAGCAACTGACGCAGGACCCAAGACTTTATTATTCAGGCCAGCTGAGGGCAACCTGCCAGCAGATTACCCAAATGTAATGACTGCAACAGTGAATACACTCAAACATCTACATTTATGGTAAGTGTACACAACTGTACTTTCTAGAAATTGTTGATGATGTTTTTTCAGAATCTAGTACGACTCCTGATTCTCTGCCTCCGGCTCCTTGTAAGCCAGACAGATACCACAGGGTTCCTGACTCCCACAAATTCCTTTTCAAAAATCCTATTGCTGATCCTGAAACCATATCTCAGGGTCCCAAGGGCATTAAGGCCTCTACTGCTAAAAATGTTACCCCTTCTGATAGAGATTCCAGAGCGCTGGACAGATGGGATAAGAAGGTTTACACGTCTGCAACCTTGGCAATCAGGGCTTTAAACTGTCAATTTCATATGCTTAAATATCAACAGCATATCATGGGACTACTTAAACAGAAAAAGATGTTAATCTCTGACTGTGTGGAAAATAAAGATTTGCAGGATTTATTACATTCAGCTGAACAAGTTGGAAAACATACTTTACAATGTGGTTTTGATTACTTGGAGGCCTCTTGGAGGGCTGCTGTAACTGGATCTGTGCTAAGAAGGCATGCTTGGCTGAAAGAGCAAATTCTGCCTGACCATGTTAAAGCAAAATTGTTGGATGCTCCTTTACAACAGCACCATCTCTTTGGTAATAAGGCTGAAGAAGCATTAAAAAAGATGGAAGATAAAGCTAAATCTATGCAAACTGTGAAAGATTTCTTACAAGTGCAACCTCCAAGATTTAGTAGGCACTGGCCTACGAAGAACTGGTCCCTTCCAGTCCCCTCAAGAGCCTCTCAAGTCAAATCAAGACATTCCAAAGGCTCCAGGTTTCAGTCACAAGGAACTTTTAGAACAAAACAATGGGGTGCCTCCACCTCCAAATCTGGAAACAACAAGGCACATCCCTATGGTAAACAGTCTCAATGACTTCCCTCTGCAATCATCAAGCATTTACCTTTTAGCCGTCTCTTTGTGGGGGGAACTGGCACTTCATGCATGAAACTGGCAACTTATTACCCAGGACAAATGGGTTTTAAATATAGTATCCCTGGGATACAGATTTCTTTTCCACACGTTGCCCATCCCAAACGGATGGCCAGATCTGCCCCCAAATCAGTGGGCAGAGGCTCAGAAACAAGTTCTGTCCCTCATTAACATGGGGGCTATTCAACCAGTACCAGAAGAGGAAAAGGGACAAGGTTTCTATTCAAGACTTTTCCTGGTACCCGGAAAAGACAAATCATGGTGTCCAATTCTGGACTTATCCACTCTAAACACATTTCTGGACATTCCAAAATTCAAGATGCTGACTCTTCAACAGTTACTACCTATGCTAGGCAAAGATGCCTGGTTGGTAACTCTAGACTTGAAAGAGGCTTACCTGCATATCCCAGTTAGGGAATCTTGCAGAAGATACCTCCACTTCAAAGCAGGCTGCTTGCATTATAAGATGTTCATCGTGTTTCACTGTTGCAGTCATTACTCTTGTGTTATCTTGCTGGCACACTACCCACAGTCGGCCTGAATTCCAAAGTCTTGGTCCAGCATAGGTTGCTGTCGCCTCTTCCCTGACGTCAGTGCGCCAGGGGTATAAAAGATGCAGCCGACGCCATTTTCTTCAGCCTTTCTTGCCGCACGGTGCCCAAAGCAAAAGCAGTTTGCAAAAATCTCAGAAGTCTTCTTTAAAGCTAAGTACCCCATTTGGGAAACTTTTTTCTTGCTCCAGACTGATGTCAGAAAAAGTTAATAATTGCATTTCTTGTGGAAAGCAAATACCTCATAAGGATTTTCATTCTTACTGTATTCCTTGCCTAAGCCCTGACCACGACGTTGCTAGTTGTCGGTTTTGTGCTAGATTTAACCAACGCACTATTAAGTGTCGGTACGGTTTTGCATTTCATTATTTTGGCAGAAGATTTAACTATATGATGCCGTCAGAGCAACCGACTACCGGAGTTTATAAAAAGTGCAAAGAAAAGGACAGGCATCCGAGGTCCAAAACTGATGACGAGGCTTCTAAGCCGATTCGCTGGTTCTCAGTGAGGCGCATGTCCTTCAAGAATGCAACTGCAGTCATAACATGTGGGTTGTCTTGCCTCAGGCAGCCCTCGGTCGGCCGGATTCCAAAGTCTGGGTCCGACATCGGCTGATGTCGCATTTCTCTCCGACGTCAGAGCGGCTGGAGTATATAAGCATCAGCCGACGCCATTTTCTTCAGTCTTTCTTGCCGCGCGGTGCCCGAAGCAGAAGCAGTTCGCAAGTGCCGGTCGGTCAGCTCCTGTATTCTACAATACCGAAGTCATCAAAAAAGCTAAGTACCCCGTTGGGCACCTTTTCTTGCCTCAGCCAATGTCAGAAATTACTGAAAAAGTTAACAATTGTCTTTTTTTGTGGTAAACAAATACCTCATAAGGATTTCCACTCTTACTGCCTCCCTTGCCTGGGCCCAGACCACGACGTCTCGGCCTGTGTAGCCTGTGCTCGCTTCAACAAGCGCACTCTCAGGTGCCGGGCGGAGTTCGCTGAAGATTTTTTCGGCGATAAATTTGCTTACACCATGCCGTCGGATCTTCTGACATCGCAAACTCCCAAAAAGCGAAAAGACCGGGACCGACATCCTCGGCCCGCGTCTACCACCGACTCCATGCCAAAACCTAGCGAAAGTGCTCGGTTCCTCTGAGATGGTCTCTCCACCGCTCTGAACCGAAGACACCGTACCGATTTACTCCGATTCCAGACATTACTCCGACGCCAGTTATAGATTTTCCTCCGGATACCGAAACCGAGGAAATGCCCGAGACCATTGCTGTAGACAAGTTCACTCCTGCACGTGGAGCTGCCAGGCCTCCTATGGCCATGTCTATTAAGGCCTACACTAGGGCTAAGGCAGCCAGCAAAACAAAGCATATTACTTCTAAATCCTTACCTCAGCCGACTGACACAAATTATGTCCATGGCTGCTGATTTAATTTCCATGATTAGAGGTTCACAGGCCCATCCTGAGAGAGCATCACAGCCTCCTCCTGATAAAAGGCCCCGGGTTGAACCCTCTGACCCTACTCCTTCAGATGAAGACTCTGAGGGCTCTGTCCACTCTGATAGCCAGGAAGAGCTCTTCCAGACCTATGAGGACTCGGATGCAGAAGATTCCATACCTTCGGCCTCCCCTTTTGAGGATATTTCTTTTGGGGAAGTTCTGCACACCATGAGGGAACATTTCAAGTGGCAGGGCCAGGAATATTCTGATTCCAGGAAACGCCTTAGGACTTTCCTTAAGAAGCCTCAGCACAGGCCCTTAGCTATTCCTCCTGTACTTGATGTTCTGGATGACTTGTATTCTGATTCTAGTGCTACCCCTGATTCTCTCCCTCCTGCTCCAGCCAAGCCAGACAGGTATTACAGGGTCCCAGAAACTCATTCCCATTTATTCAGGGCCCATACTGTTGATTTGGAAACTATTTCACAGGGGCCTAAAGGAGTTTCAGCCTCTACCTCAAAAAATCCTTTGCCCTCCAACAGGGAAGCAAGGTCATTAAAGAGATGGGGTAAAAGGTTTACACATCCACTACCTTATCTATGAGAGCTTTAAATTGCCTTTTTCATATGTTCCAATATCAGGATTATCTCTTAGAAGATTCACAAAAAACATTAGCTTCTCCTGATCCTTTAGACAGGAAGACTTTGCAGGAAGCTGTACATAACACTCAGCAAGTAAGCAATCACTTCCTGCAGTGTGGATATGATGCACTGGAAGCTTCATGTAGGGCAGCTATGACAGGGGCAGTGATGCGTAGACATGCTTGGTTAAAAGATCAACCTCTACCAGATCATGTAAAAGCAAAACGTCTGGATGCACCTTTGGAAAAGAACAAGCTTTTTGGTGCAAATGCTAAGGATGTGTTAAAGACCATCGAAGAAAAAGCAAAATCAGTTCAAACTGTAAAGGATTTCCTCCAGGTTCAACCCCCCAGATTCAGTAGGAATTGGCCTTCAAAAAACTGGTCCATTCCTAATCCGGAAAAGTTTCAAAGGGGTAAGAACAGACGTGGCCGAGGAAGAGGCCAATACAGAGACCCTTACAGGGGACGTCAATGGCAGCCAGGAAACCAAAGAGGTGACGAGGGTTTCTCCTGCCCAACAACCACAATCTCAATGACTTTCCTCTACTACCGCCTACCAGGGAACAACTAGAAGCTCCTTGGCGGAAATTATCTCTGTTTGCAGAAAACTGGCACAGACTGACAAAGGACAAATGGATTTTGGACATTATAGACCGAGGGTACAGGTTTCATTTTCATACCTTACCAAGAAAACAAGGCATGCCAAATCTACCACAACATCAAAGGGCAGAGGCTATCAAGCAAATCACTCTGCTAACTCGAATGAAAGCAATAGAAAGAGTTCCACAACAAGAACAAGAACAGGGTTTTACTCAAGACTGTTCCTTGTTCCAAGAAAAGAAACTCAATGGAGACCAATACTGGACTTGTCCGCATTAAACACCTTTCTCATAGTATCAAAGTTCAAAATGCTGACTCTACAGCAACTCCTTCCCATGCTGGGCAAGGAGTCGTGGCTGATTACTCTGGACCTCAAGGAGGCATACCTGCATGTCCCTATCAGACACAGCTGCAGAAGATACCTCAGATTTCTTGCAGGGCCAGAGCATTATCAATTCTCAGCATTGCCATTTGGCTTATCTACTGCGCCCAGAGTGTTTACAAAATGCCTGGCTTCAGTAATTCCTCATTGCAGGCTCCAGGGTATACAAATTTACCCGTACCTGGACGACTGCCTCATACAAGCGGACGACAAATTGATGTTGACAAAAAATCTGGAATATGTCATACGGTTACTTCAAGCTCTGGGATACACAGTCAACTTCCAAAAGTCAAGACTGCAGCCATCCCAGCAAATAATCTTCTTAGGAGCCAAACTAGACACAGCCTCTCAGATGGCTTACCTGACAGAAGACAAGCAAGAGAAGTTAACTCAATACTTCAAAGGTTTAGCAAAACTCACCCAGATGACTGCAAGGAGATTCCTACAGGCCCTGGGTTACATGGCATCCTGCATTCTACTGGTTCCATTAGCAAAACTACACATGAGAAAGCTTCAATGGTACCTAAAAGCGTTTGGTCTCAGCACAGCAACAACTTGGAGACAATCATACCACTCATTCCATGCTTACAAAAGGAATTCCTATGGTGGGCCTCGGTGAGCCAGGAAAACACAGGTATGTCATTCAAAAAACCACAGATAACACAGACCATGACTACAGACGCCTCAGACCTCGGATGGGGGGGCGCACATGGAAGGCAGGTGTATACAAGGACAATGGTCTCCAAAGGAAACACATCTGCATATAAACCAAAAGGAAATGCTGGCAGTAATGCATGCTATCGAGGCCTTTCAAAACCAACTCCAGCAAGGTCACTTAATGATACGGACAGACAACACCACTGTGATGTGGTACATGGGGGCACCCACTCTTACCCCCTTTGCAGACTGACAATGCAGCTTTGGGAGAAATCACTGAGTCTAAACATCCAGTTACAATCACAGTTTGTTCCAGGAAAAGACAATGTGTTAGCGGACAGCCTAAGCAGGAATTTCACAGATCCACACGAGTGGAGGTTACATCCGAAGGCTTTCAGACAGCTCACTTCGACGTGGGGCAAGCCAGAAGTGGACCTATTTGCCTCTCACCTCAATCATCTCCTACCAAAATTTTGCACAAGGACATACCATCCAAAGGCTTGGAAAATAGATGCTCTTTCATTCAACTGGAACTCCCTAGCAATCTATGCATTCCCACCTCTGCCACTGATGACCTCAGTATTACTAAAGATCAAAGCAGAGAAGCCCAAGGGAATCATAATAGCTCCGGATTGGCCAAGACAACACTGGTACCCACTGCTACGGAGCATATGTCACACCAGGAGGTGGGCCCTCCCTCAGTGGCCTCTACTTTGACTCAACACAATTTGAAACACTGCATCCAAACCTTCAGACTCTGCAGCTAACAGCCTGGGAGATCCCATAAATAACTTCAGCTTATCTCTCCAAGGAAGTTCAGCGGATACTAACAGAGGCTCAAGACCGCCCACCAGAAAGGTCTACTTAGCAAAGTGGAAAAGATTCAGCAATTGGAATACCAGCAAAGGGCATGATGCATCATTACTGAACATCCCACTTATCTTGGAATATTTGGCAGATATGTTACAGAGTGGCCTCTCATATTCTTCAATAAAGATACATGCATCTGCTATTTCAGCTAGATACAACACTGATCCTCCTGTTTTTTCTCACCCCTTACTAAGACAATTCCTCAGGGGAATCAAGAACATTAAGCCACCAAGAAAGGCCCCAGTGCCAGCCTGGGACCTCAATTTTGTCTTAGAAAAACTGACTCTACCTCCTTTTGAGCCAGCAGCTTCAGTAGACTTGCAATTTCTCTCATGGAAAACAGCCTTCCTGTTGGCAATTACCTTAGCAAGAAGGGTTTTGGAACTACAGGCCCTAATGGCAATACCACCCTTTATTATTTTCCACAGAGACAGGGTTTCATTAAGGACCAACCCTACCTTTTGCCAAAGGTGGTATCTAGGGTTTCTTTAAATCAAGCCATTCATCTGCCTGCTTTCTTCCCCAATCCTGAGAATAAGGGGGAAAGGCTTTTGCATACCTTGGACATTCATAGACAACTTCGATACTACCTGGACAGAACCAAGGCCAGTAGGAAGTCTGAACAGCTTTTTGTAGCTTACGCCCCTGCAGTCCAAGGAAAAGCAATTTCAAAACAGACTATTTCTAAATGGATTGGACATTGCATCAGATTCTGTTATTCCTTTCATGGAAAGACTGTGCCAGCCTATGTCAGACTACATTCCACCAGAGCTACAGCCACCTCTACAGCATTTTTAAGAGGGGTGCCTACAAAGGACATTCTAGAAGCTGCTACATGGAGCTCCGTGCATACATTCTCAAAACACTACAATCTCCCCCTATATTCCAGATCCAGAGCAGGCTTTGCTTCGGCAGTCCTGCAGGGTTTGATTGCCACACCATCTCTTTCCTAGAGCATACCTCCTCCCTCAGCTAAGCTATGGTATTCTACCCACATGTTATGACTGCAGTTGCATTCTTGAAGGACATAGTACAGTTTTGTACCTACCATAAATGTAGATGTCTGATAGACATGCAACTGCATTCGGGTTTTCCCTCCCTCCATACCCTTCTATGCTTAGGGTCCACTCCTATCCCCCTCACTCTTAGCTGGGATATCTGTTATGGTGTATTTGTTTTATTGCTCATGTATTTGTTTGGAATCCTGTTTTTGTCTTCCAATTTGATTACAGCCTTCCTTGGAGGGCACCTGGCATCTGGGGCAAGAAACACTGAAGAAAATGGCATCGGCTGATGCTTATATACTCCAGCCGCTCTGACGTCGGAGAGAAATGCGACATCAGCCGACGTCGGACCCAGACTTTGGAATCCAGCCGACCGAGGGCTGCCTGAGGCAGGACAACACACATGTTATGACTGCAGTTGCATGTCTATCGGACATCTACATTTATGGTAGGTACAAAACTGTACTTTTCGCAGCCTCTGACGCCTGCTACCTCAGAGCCACAGGCCGCTTCCTACTCCCACATGGAGCTGACTGGCTGCAGGAAACTCAAGGTATTGGACACTCAGAATATATTCCCTCAGATGTGTCCGGAGCCGCTGAGCAGGCATCGGCTTCTGAGGGTGTTTTCAGGCCTACACAGTTATATGTAAAACCGACTACAGCTTCAAAGGCAAAGACTAAAGCACCACTAAAGACAAAGAAACAAGTGCAGCAAGCCCATGGACATGCCTCCATGCCTAAAAAACAGATGCTCAAAATGGCCAAAGACCTAATTACTTTGATCAGGGGTTCCCATCCCTCTCCTGATAAAAGGCCTAGGCAAGAGACAGACTATGAATCTTCCGATCAGGTTTCCATTTCCTCTGACTCCTCTTCTAAACAGGAATACTCTCTTCCTCCCTATGAGGATTCTGATGCTGAAGAATCTATCCCTTCAGCCTCTCCTCCTGAGGATTATTCTTTTGGGGAAACCCTGCATACCATGAGGGAGCACTTCCACTGGGAGAGCCAAGACTACTCAGAATCAAAGAAAAGGCTCAGTGACTTTGTTTTACTACCTCAGCACAGGCCTCTTGCTATTCCCCCTATTTTAGACATTGTAGATGATGTATTTTCAGAGTCCGGCCTGTCTCCTTACTCTTTACCCCCTGCACCTGTTAAGCCAGACAGATATTACAGGGTTCCAGATTCACATACATTTCTTTATAAAAACCCTGCTGCTGACCCAGAAACTATTTCTCAGGGTACCAAAGGGGTCAAGGCTTCCATTGCAAAAAACCCTATCCCCTCTGACAAGGGATTCAAGGGCACTGGACAGATGGGGAAAAAAGGTTTACACTTCGGCTACCTTGGCTGTGAAGGCTCTAAATTGTCAATTCCATATGCTTAAATATAAGCAATACTTAATGTCACTGCTTAAACAGAATATGTTGACACATTCTGAATGTGCAGAAAACAAGGAAATGCAGGATTTATTGCATGCAAGTGAACAAGTGGGAAAGCATACTTTGCAATGTGGTTTTGATTCTCTGGAGACCTCTTGCAGGGCCGCTGTTACGGGTTCTGTCATTAGGGGAGGCATGCTTAGTTAAAGGAGCAGAATCTGCCTGATCATGATAAAGCAAAATTATTAGATGCTCCATTACAGCATGATACTTTGTTTGGTGTTAAAGCAGAACAGGTGTTGAAGAAAATGGAGGACAAAGCGAAATCTATGCAGACAGTTAAGGATTTCTTACAGGTGCAGCCACCCAGATTTAGCAGGAACTGGCCTACAAAGAATTGGTCCTTTCCAGTGTCAGACAGACCACAAAGAGGCAGATACAGATGCCCCAGAGGCAGATCCCAGCCCCAAGGCTCATACAGGCCTAAACAATGGGGTGCTTCTACCTCCAAAAGCGGAGAAGACAAATCACAGCCATACAGGAAACGGTCCCAATGACTTTCCTCTGCCAGCTCCAAGCACTTATCTCTTGGCAGCCCCCTTAGGGGGAAAACTGCACTTTTTTCACAAAATTGGCACATGATCACCCAGGACACATGGGTCTTGCATATAGTGTCTCAGTGCTACAGGTTCCACTTTCACACCCTGCCAAGGGCAAAAGGTATGCCAGACCTGCCACACAATCAGTGGCAGAGCCACAAAAGCAAGTTTCATCCCTCATGGACATGAGGGCCATTCAGCGAGTACCACAGCAAGAGCAGGGGCAAGGATTTTACTCAAGACTTTTCTTGGTACCCAGAAAGGACAAAGCCTGGAGACCAATACTGGACCTGTCTATTCTAAACACATTTCTGGACGTTCCAAAATTCAAAATGTTGACTCTGCAGCAGCCTTTGCCCATGCTGGGCAAGAAGGCTTGGCTTGTAACTTTGGACCTAAAAGAGGCATACCTGCATGTCCCAATCGGACAATCTTGCAGAAGATACCTCAGATTCATAGCTGGCTCAATGCATTACCAATTCTCTGCACTGCCCTTTGGCTTATCTACTGTGCCCAGGGTCTTCACAAAATGCCTGGCACCAGTAATTGCATTTTGCAGACAAAGAGGAATTCAAATATATCCTTACTTGGACGACTGCCTTATTCAAGCAGAGAACAAGGACATTCTACTAAAGCATCTGGCATTTGTAAAAAGATTACTGATTTGCCTAGGGTACACAGTAAACAAAAAGAAACCAAAATTAGTACCTTCTCGAGATAATATTCCTGGGTGCAGGCTTAAATACAACTGCCCAGATGGCTTATCTCACGCCAGACAAACAAAGGCAACTGACTTCTTACTTCCAAATGTTGGCAACAAAGACCCAGTTATCTGCAAGAAGAATTCTGCAGGCTTTGGGGTTCATGGCATCCTGCATTCTGCTAATTCCATATGCCAGACTGCATGTGAGGAAACTACAATGGTATCTAAAAAGTGTTTGTACTCAACATTGCCACAGCCTGAAAACATTAATTACCCTCATTCCCTGCCTGCAACAGAAGTTTCGATGGTGGGCAACAGGCCTGTTACCACAACAAGGGACAGCCATTCACTTTCCCCACAGCCAAGTAGCCACTAACAACAGATGCATCAGATTATGCCTGGGGGGCCCACATGGCAGGAAAATGTATTCAGGGCACATGGCCCACAAGCCAAATGCATCTTTATATCAATCAAAAGGAGATGCTAGCTGTTCAGAATGCCCTGACAGCTTTCAAGGATCTACTTCATTCAGGAAAACTACTGATAAAGATGGACAATATTACAGTCATGTGGTACATAAACAAGCAGGGAGGCACACATTCCTACCCCCTCTGCAGACAAGCCATGGCTTTGTGGGACACAGCATTGACTTTTCAAGTTCACCTACAAGCACAATTCCTGCCAGGAAAGATAAATACTCTGGCAGACGAACTAAGCAGAAACCTCATGGATCCCAACGAGTGGAAACTGGATCCACAAGTCTTCAGCACGATTACAAGAAAATGGGGATGCCCAGAAATAGATCTATTTGCCTCCCCTCACAACTGCCAACTACAGAGATTCTGCACAAGGACTTATCACAAGCAAGCATGGAAGGTGGATGCTTTATCCTTCAGCTGGAAAAGCCTAACAGGATATGCCTTTCCTCCACTGCCTCTCCTCGCCAAGGTACTCCTAAAGGTCAGACAAGGGAAGCCAAAAGTGATACTGGTTGCCCCAGACATGGCCACGCCAGCACTGGTACCCAATCCTAAAGAACTTGTCTCAAGGTCCAGCCTGGACATTGCCTCAAATTCCTCACTTACTGACCCAACAAAACAATCAGATCCTGCACAGCCAACTCAGGACCTTAAATCTAGCAGCATGGCAGATAATGTAAGCATTCAGAACACTACTCTCTCCAAAGCTGTGATGGATGTTATTTTGGAGGCCAGGCGGCCTAGTACCAGAAATTCTTATGCAGAAAAATGGAAGAGATTCTGTGCTTGGAACCAGGCACAAGGAATTGACACGTTTGTACCAAATATTCCTCTGATCTTGCAATACTTAACTGAGATGCTGGACAAAGGCCTATCCTTTTCATCAATTAAGATCCATGCCTCTGCCATTTCAGCCCATTACAATACGGAACCTCCTATCTTTTCTCATCCTTTAATAAGGCAGTACCTCAGAGGGGCCAAAAACATAAGACCTCCAAGGAGAACACCATTACCTACATGGGACCTCATTTATGTCTTGGAAAAGCTCACACTGCCTCCTAATGAGCCAGCCTCATCAGCTGATATAAAATTCTTATCCTGGAAAACAGCTCTGCTCCTAGCAATAACCTTTGCAAGACGAGTCTCGGAGTTACAGGCACTCATGGCTGTAAAACCTTTTATCATTTAACATCCGGACAGGGTTTCTCTGAGGACAAACCCGACATTTATGCCTAAGGTGGTGTCCAGTGTGGCCCTTAACCAAACCATTCACTTGCCTAACTTTTATCCAAACCCACAGAGCAAGGGTGAGAGACTTCTGCATTCTTTGGGCATATACAGACAGCTACGCTTTTACTTGGACAGAACTAAAGCTTTCAGAAAGATAGAGCAGCTTTTAGTGGCATATGCTGCAGGATCACAAGGAAAGGCTATCTCAAAACAGACTATTTCAAAATGGATAGGCCATTGCATTCATTTCTGCTATTCACAAAATGGCAAATCAGTGCCTAAGGGCATTAGGCCACATTCAACCAGAGCAAGCAGCCACTTCAGCAGCCTTCCTCAGAGGAGTACCAACCAAAGACATCTTAGAGGCTGCAACTTGGAGTTCAGTGCACACTTTTACAAAGCACTACCACTTACTTCTCTACTCTAAATCCAGAGAAGGCTTTGCCACTGCAGTTCTGCAGGGCCTGATAGCCTCTCCTAATCCTATTTAGCCCCAACCACCCATCCTTAGCTTTGGGATTCAACCCAAGAGTAATGACTGCAACAGTGAAACACGATGAACATAGTACAGTTGTGTACCTACCATAAATATAGATGTTCGAGTGTATTCACTGTTGCAGTCCAGGTTACCCTCCCACCACCCCCCTTTCTTTTGCTGGGTCTTATCTGTACTTCTCTATTCTATACAACCTATGTGGTGTATTTGCTTGTAGATGAAGGAAATGATTAACTTAGTGCATGCATGTTTATTGGCATAATTTTTAGCTTACCCTTTTGGGGGCACCTGACATCTAGGGCAAGAAAAACTGAAGAAAATGGCGTCTGTTGCATCTTTTATACCCCTGGCGCACTGACGTCAGGGAAGAGGCAACAGCAACCGACGCCGGACCAAGACTTTGGATTTCAGGCCGACTGCGGGTGGCCTGCCAGCAGGATAACCCAAGAGTAATGACTGCAACAGTGAATACACTCGAACATCTACATTTATGGTAGGTACACAACTGTACTTTCTCTGCACTGCCCTTTGGCTTATCTACTGTGCCCAGGATCTTCAGAAAGTGCCTAGTTCCAGTAATTGCATTTTGCAGGCAAAGAAATATTCAGATATATCCATACCTGGACGATTGTCTAAATCAGCAGAAAACAAGGACATTCTTCTAAAGCATCTGGCATTTGTAAAAAGGGTTCTAACTTGTCTAGTGTACACCATAAATGAAAAGAAATCACAACTGGTACCCTCTCAAAAAATTACATTCCAGGGTGCAAGCTTGAATCCAACTGCCCGGTTGACTTACCTTACGCCAGAAAAGCAAATTCAATTGGTGACTTACTTCAAACAGGTGGCCACAAAAACCCTGCTATCTGCAAGACAAATTCTTCAGGCCTTGGGGTTCATAGCCTCATGCATTCTTCTAATTCCATATGCAAGACTGCATATGAGGAAACTTCAGTGGTACTTCAAAAGTTTATGGAGTCAACATTGTCACAGCCTGGAAACAATGAATCTGAAGTAGGCAGACTTCATTCGTCTGCAACCTGTGGGTATCGGATCCGACCTCGGATCCGAGCCGGCAATTCAAAAGCTTAGGCTCCGAGCTCCTAGCTCCTCCCCCTTACCCATAACCCCTTGCCAAGCCCTGAGTGACCTCAGATTTCGTTTGCCGCTTTTCAAGAAGCAACAGATTTCTAGAGCTCCTGGCGTTGGTTGAGATAAGAGTAGATTTTTTGACAGAAAAAGTTTTCAAATTCTCTGTTTTTGTTATTAATCTAGTTAGTGTTGTGTGTGGTTAAGGCTTTCCTCCCTCTTTAGTTAATTTTTCTCGGGTTTTCGTAGTTTGTTGTGTGTGTGTGTATTTAGGCCTTAGGTTTGTCATGTCTGAAGCCCCTAAGGCTGTTTTCTCAAAATGTACCGAGTGTGGCCATAAGCTGTCCCCAGCAGATGGGCACACTCGGTCTTAAATGCTTGGGGGTTGAACACCTGTCTTCTGGTTGTACCATTTGTGCAGGGTTCAACCCCCGGGCTTTAAGGGAACGGAGGTCGAAGTTGGTGCTGGCGGGTCTTTTACCCCCAGATACTGCTTCGGCCTCTGCCCCTTCCATTCAGCAACCTGTTGCTGTGAGTTCTCCCCCTCCGGCTGGGACTCAACCTCCCTTAAAGTTGCCGGAGGGGAAGGATTCTTCTAGGGAAAGACAGAAGGAGAGGCACAGGGAGAAGCAGCACATACCAAGTCCTATGCACGAGGGTTTGCACGGTCCAAACCAAGTAGAAAGCACCAAATAGACCAGCAAGGCAGCACAGAGTTCAATAAATTTATTAAATACTTGTGTCAATAACAGACTAGTTTCGGCAAACAGCCTTCTTCAGTGTAACACAATATAGTCAAGTTCCATTTTAATCATCATTTAAATACTTATCCAGAGCCAATCAAAATTGTTTGCTCATGAATATTCATAAATTTGAAACATATTAATTTTCTCATACAAAAATGCAGTGGGTACTGTATATACTGACAAAGTCAATCCTGAATGTAAGGATAGACACCCCAAAGAGGTGCATACATAGAATCGGAAAGTTAATAGTATATTATGGCATATCCATCCCATCATATACTCATGCTCATGTTTATATCAAACTGTGTTTGGGTAGCCATTAACACTAGCTACTAAGCCAATGTTCATCAAAAGCACCAAATGTATAATACATCAAGTACTTAAATTAAATAGACTCAAAAAATGAGGAAATATAGAGCATATATATAGGAAGTCACAATGAATATACATATGTGAATATATATGGGTGTGCAAAAAAACAAAATAAAATAAAAAATCAGCATCATCCATAATGTAAGGCTTATATCAAAGATTAAGCCCAAAATATGTATTGAGAACCTCCAAGACTGATAATATGATAGTAAGTGCAACTATGTATTAATAACTTGTCTTAGATAATAATAAAATCAGTCCTGAAAATTAAGGGTGAACATCCCAAAAAATACGTACATAGGATAGGACAACTTATTGATATAATATGGCCTATCCATCCAGCCATATACTCATATTATGTCAGTCTGTATTTGTATAGCCATAAACCTTAGCTATTAAACAATTATTCATCTAAAGCACCGAAAATGTTGGATATCAAGTACTTAGGGTAAGAGGCCTAGACAAGCTATATCAGAAAAATGGGGAAATCAAAGGCGTATGTGTAGAGGATTGAAGTGGGTATGCGCATATAACTAAATGTGGGTATGCCATTATACATACTGAATAATCCATGCTGTAAATCTTCAATCAAGAATTGGAAATTAAAGATCAAAAGACACATTCTTAACCACCAAGATATAAAGATATGATAATATGTGCAACTAATTGAGATACTGAATGAAGAAATATGTTAAGCTTACATGACCACAGGGGTTCAAATTGGTCATTGTTTACACATGGACATAGTCCATATACTATGTATGATTAAAGTAGGGCCCATGATCAATACCAGCAAAAATGCTTAAATGATCATTAACCCTACATAAGGGGTAACCTAAAAAGATGTAATCCACTAATTGGTGTCAGATATATCAACATTAATGTTAAAGAATAACCAAATTCTCCTATAAATGGTCATTCAATCCAGGATGAAATAAACCCCCCAATGTAGTAATCCAATATTTCTCTTTTTGATCCAGTAACCCATGCCAGCCCTGTTTGTTGGTTCTATCTCCAGAAATGCGGTCAGTAACCATAAAGGTGAACCTAGCCTGAGGATGTTTTAATGTGTGTTGATATAAGGCACTAGTCTCCTTATGGTTTTTCATATCACTACGGTGTTCATTCATTCTGAATCTCAAAGCCCTAGAGGTTTGTCCAACATAAAATCCCCCACAGTAACAAGAGGCCAGGTACACCACCCAATCGCTACTACAATTACCAAAACCTTAATGTCAAAAATTCTACTGGTATTACGACTGGTAAACTCCTTGGATTTAAGCATATACTGGCAGGATCCACAATGGCCACAAGGGAATGAACCAATGAGTTCATCACCATGAAGTGTCAGTTGTTTATGGGTCGTCCCCCCATTTGCCATATGTTTGAAATGTGAAAAGTAGGAGCCTAAGGTTTTGCCTCGTTTGTATGAAAAAAGACAACGAGGTCCCAAGATACTTCGTAGCTTTTCATTAGCCAGTAGAATATTCCAATGTTTGTTAATAATGTTTCTGATCATATTAATGTTTCTACCATATGTGGTGATGAATCTGACACATGTACTGCGAGATGATTGATTTTTGTTCTTATTCTGATATTGTAATAAGTCATCCCTTTCAAGACTATTTGCTCTACTCTGAGCAGACAGAATATCAAATCTATCATATCCCCTATGGGTAAATCTTCGACTGAGATCCCTACTGGCCGATTGGTATTCCTCAATATTTGAACTGAGCCGTTTGATACGTATGAACTGGGATATGGGAATACTCCTGATGGTGTGACGGGATGTAAACTTGATGCGTGTAACAAGGTATTATATTGCGGTATTTATGAAAACCCTAGTAGACAAAGTATTGTCTGGGTTCCTATATACAGTGACATCCAAAAAACTAATGATGTTTCTATCATATGTCACGGAAAATTCAAGTCCCCAGACATTATCATTAAGATACTCAACAAATTCCCTTAGGTAACACACATCAGCCCGCCACACCAACCAGCAGTCGTCCAGGTAACGTCTCCAAATGTCCATTTCTACCTGAAAGATGTTATGTGATATGTCATAAATCATATATTCTTCGACATAGGCCATGAAAAGGTCAGCATATATAGGGGCAAAAGATGCCCCCATAGCTGTTCCTTGTAGCTGCCAATAGCATTGGCCTTGGAAATACAGAACATTCTTGTTTAACACATGTTCAGACATACATATCAAAAGAGTGTTAAAACCCGTGAATATAGGTTAACCCTTTCCAACCAATATTGTATAGATTGGAGACCACCAGTGGGGTATGCTTGTATATAATGATTTAACATCCAAAGTACATAAATACCATTCGGGTTCCAATTGAGTTTCCCTGATAATTTGTAGAAACTGAGTGGTGTCCTGCAACCTAGATCTTATATGTTCCAATAAGGGTTTGAGATATTTGGTAAGGAAGGCCGACAGTGGTTCGGTCAAAGAGCCTATTCCTGAGACTATTGGTCTGCCTGGTGGTTTTTCTAGAGATTTATGAATTTTGGGTAAAAGATACAATATCTGTTTGGATGGTTCAGAAACCATAAGTGAATCCAAACATTTCTTGTTTATAATACCCTCCTCATAGGCCAGCCGCAAAAAGGAGTCAATCTCATCCTTAAATACTGGTGTAGGGTCTATAGACATGTACATATAGCACTTGGCATCTGACAATTGGGTTAGCCCTTCCTGGACATAATCCGCAGTATTCCAAACCACAACCGCGCCTCCCTTATCAGCAGGGACAATAACTATATCTTTGTTGTCACACAAAGTATTCAAAGCTATCCTATCTTCAGGAGTTAGATTACTAGCCAACATGATATGTCCCATATTCTCAAAATGAATATCCCTCAAAATGGTGTCCATGAAAATAGAAACGTGTTTATTCATAGGAGGTTGGAATGAGGACTTGCCAAAACGGAAGTCCTCAGATGGTTCTGACTGGTTATCCTCAAAGAACAGTCTAAGATTTAATATCCTACAAAAAGCCTGTAAATCCTGTACTATGTGATATTCCTGGCTGAAAATGAAGGAATGTAGTTCAAACCCTTATTCAGTAATGCAACCTGTTCATCTGTCAATATGGTCTTGGATAAATTTAACACATTCTGAGTGGGCCCTGATGTATCCCCTATTTCAAGAAATTGTCCAGAAGACCCTGAAGGGAGACCGGAGTGATTGGTCTTTCTGTGCTTTCTACCACCCCGGTGTCCCTTACTCCCTCTAAAGGGGAAATTTTATTAGTTTTCTTCCTATTAGGTGAAACTCTCTCCCCTGATCCCTCAAAATCAGTAAGGGAGGATTCATCACCAGAGGTGCTAAATGAACTGTCCCCCTTATTTTTGAGAATGGAACGGGGTCTCTTTTTGGTGCGACTGGGCCCTGTTCTAACCTGATTGGTATCCACAAATCTAACCGATCTACTGAAATCAAACGGTTTCCCCCTTTGATAATCAGAAAAATCACGATGAAATTTCTTAATTTTACGTTCCTTTAAGGTTTTTTCATGCTCCATCAGTTCTGTAGATAATTTTTTGATATTATCCTGATATTTTGAGGAGGATTCAAACTTTTGAACCTCAGAGCATATGTTTTTAATTTCAAGTATATTAGAATCTACTGTCCTTTCATAGTATTGTAACAAAATGTTCACAAATGTCATGGATCCAGTCTGAAGAGCCTCCTGCCAATCTTGGTTTAGTTTATCATCTGGCTTCCCCACTAGAGGTTGTGTTCAGATTCGTAATCCTCTGGGAGCCATGTTTTGAGCCTAATATGCTTTAAATAACTTGAGATGCCAAATGTTTGATCTAAGAGTCTTGAATGCCTTGGTGATTGAATGAAAAAACATATCACAATCTACCAAAGAGGTCTGAGCCGTGTTACCTGGATCATTGCTTGGCAATTTCTCAATACCAAATACTGCTATATCTTGCCGATCAGCACATAACCCAGATAGAATGGTATTTAGATCCATGTTGTGAACAATGTTTAAGTATACTACCAGTGAAGACTGATGGAGCACCAAAATGTCCAAGGAATATGGTATTTAAACAAAAGATGTAACAATAGTTGAAATACCCAGTCGCATCAGACAGAGAGGAAAATTAGGCACCTAATCCTTGATAAAGAGTCACAGGGGTGGCAGAAAGCACAAGTAACACAGTAAGACAGGGCAAAACAAGTCCCTATGTCAGGTGGGACACCAAAAATGGCTTAGGGGTAAATTGTAGTATTGTTATACCACCTTTAACTAATATATTGGATAAAGCAACACAACGTAGAAATAGTTCAATCTAAATGATCCAATAGTTGAAACACTAATCCAAAAATTCAGTACAATATACTCCAATGGGCATAACTGTCCACTATAAATAACAACTGTTTGCAATGCCACAACAAGCCACTATGAGTATTACAGAACTGAAGAAAAGATCAAAACACAATGGGTACTGAGAATACCATGTATTCAAAACCCAAAAAAGGTTTTATAAAGATGTGCGAGTCAAATGATCAGTAATAAAAACAAATATAAGCCATACTGAATTCAGTTTAAATAGTCTATTGATAAAGACTTTCTTTGATAATACGATGTCCCTCTCTCAGCTAAATAACTACACTAGTCACCATATACTTGATGTGTTCTCTGTTAGTATCTATATAAAGTATTCATCCAATTAACACATACAGCAATAATGAGTAGGTAACAGTGCAAATTTTAATCAAGGCTGGGGGACCGAGCAGTGGCTCGTTTCTAAATAGATGAATGGCAATAACTAACAAAAGCAAAAACCATGAATTCTGCTATAAATCAGTACAGCCGTATATATAGTATATCCATTGGTATATTAAACTTTCTCAAGACACTGTAATTCCCAACACTCAAAATCAAACAACATATAACAAATCACAACCATTGTTGTCCCTCTTATACTTGTGTGTTGGGAGAATCACAAATGTAGCCCGGTTTAATTACACAACCCACCTGTGTTAATATTATACTTTCAAAGAATGATATCATATATTGTATGTATAATACATACTGAGGTCCAAAGCACCCTTATGCTAAGGAATGTTATAGGGATGTCATGAAGATAATCACAAACTTTCTTATAAATTATGTTCACTTAACTCATACCAATATTTCCCCGGTATATTATGAGAAAAATTTTTTTATATCATTGCTGTTCATATACCTATTGTGAATCTATCAGTATGTTTAGGTCATAAACATAATATGTATTGAGACCAACCAAGTCAAATTCACCATGGCACATAAGCAGGTGTCCATACACCAGTTGGCTGACACATCCAAAGGCCAAAAGCTAGATGTGTCAGTAATTCTAAATATTCAATGTTTTAGGATTCCATTCACACACTATCTATTAATCACAGCAAAGAATGAAATATAACTTGTACACTGGCAAATGTATAAACAGATACATATAAGAATATCATGTATCATAAATTGTAGTGCACAATCATATGATATGCTATGTAGTCATTAGGCTAATTATTGTTCCAGCAATGAGCCAAAAAGATGTACAAACATATATTGTCCCAAACCTATAAGATTTTGTGTGTAGTTCTAACCACAATTAGAGAACCAAAATTCAAATACTGTTCACAATTCAATTCAAAACAGTGCGTATACCAAAAAGTTATATCAAAATGCTTGAAATAAAAATCGTGATTCTAATGGTTCTCCCAAAAATAGGGTGTAGGAGACATATAGTATTTAAAGTTCCAGTCCCCCTACACAATATAAGGGTCCCAGATCCCAATCCTGCACTAACTGCAAGATAGATGTCGTCCAATAGTTATATCCAAAAGTGTATGCATATTAACATGCCAAAACACTAAAAAGCTATAAAGTTTAAAATAAACCCAACAGATATCTTAGTCCTGTTAGGTATCTGACACCCTCCTACATCCAAAACATAACAGGTGTGCTACAAAACACTTTCCGTAAATACCGGCCAAAAGAAATGAACAGTATAGGAAATAGTTTTGTTCATATAAGTGTTTGATACATCCCTAAATTGCCACTTCAGTATACCCGATGTATACCTTAGGTATATCTTAGATATGTCTTGGTATCTTACAACTCATTCACCCAAAACATAATATTTAGAGTTCAAAACACTTTCCATAGTTACAGGCCCATGAAAATAAGCAATGTAAAAAGTCAGCAAGTGTTCAAAAATATGTTTGATGCATCCCCGAGTTATAAAGCATACTGATATGAGACCATGCCCAACTCTCGAAGTATGTTATTACTTCAATTCAAGTGTCGTTAAACACTACAAAACATAACAGGTGTGCTACAAAACACTTTCCGTAAATACCGGCCAAAAGAAATGAACAGTATAGGAAATAGTTTTGTTCGTATAAATGTTAGATTCATCCCTAAATTGCCATGTATAGAGTACACACTTGACATAGAAAATCAATGAAGTAATGCACCACTTCAGTATACCCGATGTATACCTTAGATATATCTAGGTATATCTTGGTATCTTACAACTCATTCACCCAAAACATAATATTTAGAGTTCAAAACACTTTCCGTAGTTACAGGCCCATAAAAATAAGCAATGTAAAAAGTCAGCAAGTGTTCAAAAACATGTTTGATGCATCCCCGAGTTATAAAGCATACTGATATGAAACCATGCCCAACTATCGAAGTATGATATTACTTCAATTCAAGTGTCGTTAAGCACTAAACACACTTCCTAACATCTAAACATAAATGAACAACAATGTCACCACTTAACAAAGTATAATAAGCACAAAAATGTCCATATCATATTAGTCCGTGGGTTATTTAAATCACATAAGTTCAGGATGGATGAATGTGTCCAGAACGCTTCCAAGTAGACGTCGCTGTCTTCCAAATGCAACAAACAAAATGTTCCACTCAACAGTCACGATCCCATATGTCCCCAAAAGTAGGTATCCCGCTCATGAAGGTTGATATTTAATGTAAAATAGCACCACAACAGTTCAATGTTCCCCGATATCCAAAACTAACAAATCTTTGAGTAATTGCCCTCACTCACGACGGATAAACCATATAACCATACATCCGGATAAAAGGAAGTCAAGAGCCGAGGGTCGGTATGGCCGTATTTCAAATAAACAACCAACGACAATCCAACGTTCCTCAATTCAAACGCTGATGTACAAAAAATGCTGCTTACACTTGCGGAATAACCGCAAAAATGTGGCTTCACCCAAAATGGCGCTCGACAGGCCCACAGCTATGCCTCCTTCTTTCAAACTCACTTGTACCCAAATAAGTGAACTAGACCGAATGTGTGCTACCAGCTCACTGTATGTAAATCATCAAGTGAGCCAGAGTAGCAAAAAAACTCAAAAAGTTATCAGCATAAATCATCAGCCAAGACCAGGCTGAGAAACGACTCCACTGCTCAGTCCCCCAGCACAGAGTGAAGATACAGCACATACCAAGTCCTATGCACGAGGGTTTGCACGGTCCAAACCAAGTAGAAAGCACCAAATAGACCAGCAAGGCAGCACAGAGTTCAATAAATTTATTAAATACTTGTGTCAATAACAGACTAGTTTCGGCAAACAGCCTTCTTCAGTGTAACACAATATAGTCAAGTTCCATTTTAATCATCATTTAAATACTTATCCAGAGCCAATCAAAATTGTTTGCTCATGAATATTCATAAATTTGAAACATATTAATTTTCTCATACAAAAATGCAGTGGGTACTGTATATACTGACAAAGTCAATCCTGAATGTAAGGATAGACACCCCAAAGAGGTGCATACATAGAATCGGAAAGTTAATAGTATATTATGGCATATCCATCCCATCATATACTCATGCTCATGTTTATATCAAACTGTGTTTGGGTAGCCATTAACACTAGCTACTAAGCCAATGTTCATCAAAAGCACCAAATGTATAATACATCAAGTACTTAAATTAAATAGACTCAAAAAATGAGGAAATATAGAGCATATATATAGGAAGTCACAATGAATATACATATGTGAATATATATGGGTGTGCAAAAAAACAAAATAAAATAAAATAAAAAATCAGCATCATCCATAATGTAAGGCTTATATCAAAGATTAAGCCCAAAATATGTATTGAGAACCTCCAAGACTGATAATATGATAGTAAGTGCAACTATGTATTAATAACTTGTCTTAGATAATAATAAAATCAGTCCTGAAAATTAAGGGTGAACATCCCAAAAAATACGTACATAGGATAGGACAACTTATTGATATAATATGGCCTATCCATTTATTAACATTGGCTTAGTAGCTAGTGTTAATGGCTACCCAAACACAGTTTGATATAAACATGAGCATGAGTATATGATGGGATGGATATGCCATAATATACTATTAACTTTCCGATTCTATGTATGCACCTCTTTGGGGTGTCTATCCTTACATTCAGGATTGACTTTGTCAGTATATACAGTACCCACTGCATTTTTGTATGAGAAAATTAATATGTTTCAAATTTATCAACAGGGAGAAGCACCACAAGAGGAGAGCCGAAACTTCTAGTTCGGCTCCTCCATCTAAGCGGGCCTCCCCTGTGCCTTCTAGCTTTCCTCCTCCTCGGCTCCACTCCCCTCGGTTCTCTCCTGGACCCGAGGAGGAGGAGGCTAGCCCTTCCAGGAGGTCACCGAGACGGCTCTCTAGGTCCGCTTCGGTGGCCTCCTCTAGATCGACTATTTCAATGAGCGAAGCTGATATGGACCGGATGATGAGGAAATTCATCCAGGCCCAAATGCAAATGGGAGTGCTCCTAGCCCCCCCCCCATCCGGGAGGGGCTTCGACCCCTTTTTTCGCCCCCTTGGCTCCTTCTCCGACCCATACCACGGGTTCGGAGCTGTCGGCGCCATGCAGATTTGGATCCGGGGGTGGGTCGGATCCGATGGGTCGGCGCACCTCGGATCCGTCCCATCCCTTGAGTGCTTCGGGTACTTCGGACCCGACCTCTCGGAGCCGAGGGCCGAGCCTCGGATCCGAGGGAGCTGGTGTGTCTTCGGCTCCGTCCAGGTCGGAGCACACTGGCCTCTCGGATCCGACGGTTTCGGCTCCGACTCCGATCCGTACATCGGATCCGAGTGGGGGTCGGCTCTCGGGGCTTAGAGAAGCTGGCTCCCCCTCGGCTTTCAACGTTATGGAAAGGGCACTGTCGAGGACATCCGGACCCCCGGTCCCTGCCACGGTTCCATCACGCACTCCATTGCAGTTGGGCCAGGCCCCCACCAGCTGGTCCCAGGGACAGCCCACCTCGATGTCCCAAGTGGTTCCCTTGGAACATCCGACTGCTGAAGAGTACTCCTCGGACAGCCCCCCCGATGAAGTACCTCGGAAGCGTAAGTGCAAGAGGAGGCACATGGACTCCCCTGAGTCCGTCACTGAAGACACGGACTTGGATGAAGGGGAAGGCTCCCCTAGGTCACCCCCTGAGGACGTCTCATTTGGAGACATCATGGAGATGTTAAGGATCAGGGGGTGGTCTGCCCCCAAGGCTTCTTCGACGAGTCTGTGTTCTTGGAGGCATTCGAGGCGGCCCTTCTACCTCTTGGGTGTCACCTCCTGCTGACCCCTGGTGGATCTTATCTCCATCAGGGCGTGGAAGGATCCGCACACCATTGAGCCTATCCCTAAGCGCCCGGACCGCATTCTTTCTCCTCCATCAGACCGCACCCACTGGAGTAAGGGTCCCCCAGTAGATGCCATGATGATGGCTGCAGCCACGAAGAGGGAATTGGCCCAGGAGAGTCCCTCCGTGCATCCTCCGGGCAAGGAGTCCCGTTCGATGGATCGCATTGGGAAGCGAGTTTTTAGTTCAGCGACCTTCTCCTTGAGAGCGCTGAACTACATGGCACATGTCATTAGGATGCAGCGGGATCTGATTAAAGAATACGCTGCATCTCCCCCGGAGTCCATCTCGAGTGAGGATAAACAGGTTTACTCCACCCGAATGGCCACTCTCAGATCAGTTTCCAATACATCTATGCGGCTACTGTCTCATGCTACTGAGGGAGCCGCTAGAGCCAGGGGAGCAGGCCTAGTCATGAGGCGACAGGCCTGGCTCCGCCATTGTGATTTTGCAGAGCCCTTCAAGGCGACCTTCGCGAATGCCCCTTTCGATGGTTCTGCCTTGTTTGGCAAGACTGTTTGCGAGACATTAGTCCAGAGCGAAAAGGACGGGAAGACGCTGTCTGCCGTCGGAGTCCGCTTCTCAGCTCCCCAGAGGTCCTTCTCTAAGAACCAAAAGGGACAGAAGAAGATGTGGTTCCGAAGTCGCAGCAGTCCCAACCTGCTCGGATAACCAGTCCTTCCGTGGCAGAGGAGGACGGGAGGTCGTCGTGCCAGAGGCAGGGGCTCCTGGCAATTTTGGGTCCAGAGAACCCTTCTCTGAGAGACCCACGCAGCAGCCCTGAAGGGTTGCCCGGCTGTCCGTCTCTGGAGGCAGTCGGGGAGCGGTTTTCGATGCACCTGACTTCTTGGGAGTCCATAACAACAGACAGTTGGGTGCTTCGACTTATATCCAGAGGATATTCAATACCCCTATTCAAGATTCCCAAATCTCGCAGCCTCCCAGATGTTCCACCCGACCAAAGGGAGGCGGCAGCTATCGAAATCGAGCAGCTGCAAGAAAAAAGAGCCATCCAGCGGGTCCGGCCAGATCAAGCCGGATTAGGGTTTTACTCCAGGTTCTTTTTGGTGCCAAAGAAGACGGGGGACTTAAGACCAATCTTAGACCTTTCCCAGTTGAACCTGTCAGTAACCAAGCAAAGTTCCGGATGGTCACCCTGCAATCTATACTCCCCTCTTGAGGGAGAACGACTGGATGTGTACCATAGACCTCAAGGATGCGTACTACCACATTCGGATGGACAGACGATCCAGGAGGTTTCTTCGCTTCGGCTGGGAGCCAGTCATTATCAGTTCAGGGTCCTCCCTTTGGTCTCACCTCAGCCCCAGGGTGTTTACCAAGGTGCTAGCGGTGGTAGCGGCCCACCTGAGGCTCCAGGGATTACAGGTCTTTCCGCACCTGGACGACTGGCTCCTGACGGCATCATCAAGGCATCTTCTGTGCTCAGCCAGGGATTACTTTCTTCAACTAGCACCAAGGCTGGGCATCACGATCAACTGGGAGAAATCTTTTCTGAATCCAACTCAAATTATAGATTTCATAGGAGGAAGACTAGACACCAGATCAATGCGAGCCTTCCTCACCCCAGACCGTATCGCCAGCCTGAAGTGTCATGTGACAGCGATCCTGCAACCATCTCCAACTGCAGCTTCGGGTCCTGAGGGCCCTAGGTTCTATGGCGGCAGCTATCCCGCTTCTAATTCATGCCCGTTTACGCATGCGGGTTCTTCAATGGACCCTTCAAGTTCAGTGGTCTCCTCTTTGTTCGTCTCTAAACGCTCCGATTGCGGTCAGCAGAGCGTGCAGGGACTCCTTCTGTGGTGGCTTCTTTCTCCGGAGCCCTGGCAGGGAGACCTTTTTGCGCTGCATTTCCCGAGCCACAGTGACCACGGACGCTTCTTGCCTCGGTGGGGGCATTCTGCGGCAAAGATTGTCCAAGGCACGTGGAATCCCACAGAGACGTCATTGCATATAAATGTCCTGGAAATGAGGGCGGTGCTCCTAGCGTTGCAAGCACTTCACCACGCTCTTCCTTCAGGGACTATTGCGATTCAGACAGACAACATGTCGGTAGTCTGGTATATCAACAAGCAGGAGGAACCAGGTCTTACCCCCTTTGTCGAGAGGCCATGAGAGTCTGGGAATGGGCAATTTCCACCAAACGCTTTCTGGTAGCAACGCACATTCCGGGAAAGTCCAACATCCTTGCGGACAAGCTCAGTCGCACCATCCTTTCTCCACACGAGTGGTCCCTCAATCTTCAAATAGCGAAGAAGATTTTTGCCGTTTGGGGCAACCCTGTTGCGATCTTTTGCTTCTCCCTCAAACGCCAAATGCGACAATTTCTTCGCTCTGCTTCCCCACCAGGAGTTCCCGAGGGATGCTCTGGTGCATGCTTGGCCTCCCGGTCTCCTTTATGCCTACCCTCCACTTCCTCTGATGCAGAGGCTTCTGCAGAAAGCCAACAGTTTGGGGAGCAGAATGATTCTCATTGCCCCATTCTGGCCTCGACAACCTTGGTTCCCCTTTGTATGGTCTCACAAAATCAATCCACCATGGATTCTGGATCCAATTTCGATCTCATCTCTCACCCTCTGGGAATGCCAGTTCCCAATCTGCGGACCCTGAAGTTGACAGCTTGGCTGCTCCAATTCCAACCTTAATTAGGACTCCCGGTATCTCTTCACCGGTCAAGGCCATTTTGGTGGCTGCTCATAAACCTTCCACCAGACAGGTTTATCGGAGTAAATGGAAGAGGTTCTCTATATGGGCAGGACAGAGAACTGTGGATCCTTTTCAGCACCTATGTCTGCGGTGCTGGATTTTCTAACAGACCTCTTTCATCAAGGGGCTAGTTCTTCCACGATTAAGGTACAATTGGCGGCTATCTCGCATTATCACATTGGTCATGACACAGCTCCCCTTATGACAGCGAAATTATGCAAAACTTTTCTCAAAGGAGTTTTTTTGTTAAGGCCTCCAGTCAAGGAGGTTGTACCGCCTTGGGACTTGTCTTTAGTCCTGCAGGCCCTTACTGCTCCTCCCTTCGAGCCTGCAGCTTCTGCTGATTTGAAATACCTTTCCTGGAAGACTGCCTTTCTGGTAGCTATCACTTCAGCCAGAAGGGTGTCTGAGCTTCAGGCTCTATGTGTCAAACCGCCTTATCTTTCTTTCTTCCCTGATAGGGTGTGCCTCAGGACCAATCCATCTTTTCTTCCGAAGGTCTCTTCTGAATCCAATATTAACCAGTCAATCAATTTGCCTGTGTTTTTTCCCCAAGTATTCAAACAAAGGAGAATACAAATTGCATTGCTTGGATGTTCATAGACAATTACGTTTTTATATTAACAGGACAGCTGGCCACAGGAAATCAGATCAGCTGTTCGTCTCCTTTGCTAAATTTGCTCTGGGTAAAGCAGTATCTAAAGTCACTCTATCTAAATGGATTGCTAATTGCATTCTGCAGGCATATGACACTTCAGGCAGACCTGCTCCTCAGAGGGTTACGGCTCATTCTACTAGGGCAGTTTCTACGTCAGCCGCCTTTAAGTCCCGTGTTTCGTTGGATGATATCTGCGGCAGCTACTTGGGCCTCGCCTCATACTTTTATTTCTCATTACAAGGTGGATGTTGTTTCTAGAGGAAGAGCATCCTTTGGCTCAGCGGTGCTCCGGAACATCCTTCCATGACGGCCGCCCAAGATTCAGGTAGCTAGGGACTCTGTCCCACAGGTTACAGACAATGAAGTCTGCCTACTTCAGATTCAGAAGTTATGTACTCACCATAACGCTCCATCTGAGTAGGTGACTTCATTCGGATGCAACCATCCCCCCCTCCATCCCCCTGACCTTTATAGAGCGAGTATTTATGCTGTTTTAGTGTACTGTGGTCAGTATTTTGAGGCAAACTCAATCTGAGGTCAGTCAGGGCTTGGCAAGGGGTTATGGGTAAGGGGGAGGAGCTAGGAGCTCGGAGCCTAAGCTTTTGAATTGCCGGCTCGGATCCGAGGTCGGATCCGATACCCACAGGTTGCATCCGAATGAAGTCACCTACTCAGATGGAACGTTATGGTGAGTACATAACTTCTAATTCCTATCATACCTTGCCTGCAACTAGAGTTCCTATGGTGGGCAGAGGCCTGCCACCAAAACAAGGGACTGCCATTCACTCCACCCCCTGCCACTCAAACCCTAACTACAGATGCATCAGACTATGCTTGGGGGGCACATCTGGCAGGAAAGTGCATTCAGGGCAAATGGAGCCCAAATCAAATGCACCTACATATCAATCAGAAAAGCTGTACAGGATGCACTGACAACCTTCAAGGACTACCTTCATCCAGGACAACTAATGATAAAGCCAGACAACACCACAGTAATGTGGCACATAAACAAGCAAGGGGGTGCACATTCCTATCCCCTTTGCAAACTAGCCATGGCATTGTGGAACACAGCCTTGACCTACCAAATCTAACTACAAGCTCAATTCCTGCCAGGAAAGCTAAATCCTCTGGCAGATGAACTAAGCAGAAATCTTATGGACCCACACGAATGGAAACTGGAACCACAAGTTTTCAACATGTTGACACGCAAATGGGGGAGCCCAGACATAGATCTTTTTGCCTCACCCCAGAACTATCAGTTGGACAAATTCTGCGCAAGAATTCAACACAAAAAAGCTTGGAAAGTGGATGCTCTATCATTCAGCTGGAAAAACCATCAGTCTATGCTTTTCCCCCTCTGCTCTCCAAAGTTCTACTAAAAGTCAGACAGGACAGACCAAAAATTATTCTGATTGCTCCAGACTGGCCACGCCAACACTGGTACCCACTCCTGTGCAATGCGTCACACCTTCCTCTGTGGCACCAGCCTCAGACACACCTTACGTGCTGTCTCAGCAGAACTACCAAATTCTGCACACTCGGTTCCAAACTTTGAATCTTGCAGTGTGGCTAGTCAACTAATTTCACCCTTGCCATCCCTTAGCAAACCTGTGATGGATGTAATTTTAGAGGCTAGAAGGCCTAGTACTAGAAAATCTTATGCTGACAAATGGAAAAGATTCTGTGCCTAGAACCAATCACAAGGAATAAGCTCAGCAATGCCCAATATTCCTCAGAATCTGCAATGCTTAACTGAGATGCTTCACAAGAGCCTAACTTTTTCTTCCGTAAAAATCCATGCTTCTGCCATTTCAGCTCATTACAACACAGAACCTTACCTCTTCTCTCATCCTTTGCTAAAGTAGTATCTCAGAGGGGCCAAAAATTTAAGACCTTCCAGGAGAGCACCAACTCCTGCATGGGACCTCAATTTTGTTTTGGAAAAACTCACTCTCCCTTCCTTTGAGCCAGTTGCTACTGCAGACCTAAAATTTATCTCCTGGAAAATAGCTTTCCTTTTAGCAGTCACTTCAGCTAGAAGGATTTCAGAATTACAGGCTCTTATGGTTGTGGAACCCTTCATTGTTTTCCATGCTAACAGGGTTTCCCTCAGGACTAGCCCATCATTTATGCCCAAGGTGGTATCCAGTGTGGCTTTAAACCAATTCATCCATTTACCAACCTTTTTCCCTAATCCTCAGAATAAAGGGGAAAGGATCCTGCACTTCTTGGACGTGCAGAGGCAGCTCAAGTTTTACCTTTACAGGACTATGCCTTTCAGAAAATCTGACCTGATATTCTTCATGTTTCACTGTCGCTGTCATCATATTTGGGTTATCTGCTTGCAGTAGCCCTCAGTTGGCCTGATTATCAAAGTCTTGGGTCCTGCGTCGGTTGCTGTCTCATCTTCTGTGACGTCAGGTAGTCAGGGGTATAAAGCATGCAGCCGATGCCATTACTTCAGTCTTTCTTGTCGTGCGGTGCCCGAAGCAGAAGCAATTTGCAAGTGCCAGTCGGCCAACTCCTGAAATTTTCATTTTCGAGTTTCAGAACTGAAGTCTTCAACTAAAGCTAAGTACCCCATTGGGGAAACTTTATCTTGCTCTAAACCCATGTCAGTAAAAGTCAGTAATTATATTACTTGTGGAAAGCAAATACCTCATATAGATTTTCATTCATACTGTATTCCTTGCCACGGCCCTGACCACAACGTACCTCGCTGTCGGTTTTGTGCCTTATTTACGCAACAAATTATTTGTCTTCTGTATATTTTCGCTTCCAAATATTTTGGTACTCTGTTCAATTATCCAGATATGTCTTCAGTAAGCCAACTGACTACTGACAGTCCGAAAAAACGCAAAGATAAAGACAGAGACAGGCCACCTAGGTCCAAAGCTGCCGACGACGCTTCTCCTAAGACAGTTGCCAATTCACCGCTACTCAGTGAGGTGCTTTTTGAGCCGCTGATACCCGCCACTTCAGATTCGCAGGCCTCTATTGAAACCCATTCGGAGTCCGGTATGCAGCGAGATGTGTCAACTGTGGAACCTGCAGATGTCTCTACCTTGGATGGGTTGGGAGCCGCTGTGCAGGCATTGGCTTCTGAGAGTGTATTCAGGCCTACTGACTTTCATATTAAACCAATGCCATCTTCTTCTTCAAGGCCTAAAACTCGAACCATGCCTAGAAAACCGATGCCCAGACCGCATGGTCAGGCCTGTATGCTTAAAAAAACAAATGATAAGAGTGGCTGAAGACCGTATTACTTTAATCAGGGGAAGCCAACCTTCCACCTCTAAGAGACCTAGGACTGAATTTGCTTATGATACTTCTGACCAGGATTCTGAAATTTCTGTTTCCTCTGATGACCAGGATTTACCCCTATCTTCTTATAAGGATGCTGATGCAGAGGACTCTATTCCCTCTGCTCCCCCCCCCCCCCAACAAAGGAGTTCTGTTTTGGTGAAACCTTGCATACTCTTAGGGAGCATTTTTGTTGGGAAAGCCAAGATTACTCTGATTCTAAAAAAGAGGCTTAGGGATTTCTTACTCCTGCCCCAGCACAGGACTTTAGCTATCCCTCCTGTACTAGACATTGTTGATGCCTTTTCGGAGTCTAGCTTGGCCCTTGACTCCTGCTCCCAGAAAACCTGATAGGTATTACAGGGTTCCTGACTCTCTCAAGTTTCTTTTTAAAAATCCTACTGCGGATCCTGAGACCATTTCACAGGGACCCAAGGGCATTATGGCTACTACTGCCAAAAATTCTACCCCCTCTGATAGAGACTCCTGGGCACTGGATAGATTGGGTAAGAAGGTATACACTTCTGCAACGTTGGCCATTAGGGCCTTAAGTTGCCAGTTTCATATGTTAAAGTATAAGCAGCATATTATTGAATTGCTTAAACAGAAAATTATGTTGATTCCTGATTGTGCTAAAAACAAGGATTTACAGGATTTAATGCATTCTGCTGAACAGGTTGGAAAACATACTTTGCAATGTGGTTTTGATTTTCTAGAGGCATCTTGCAGGGCTGCTTTCACTCGGTCTGTCCTTAGAAGGCATGCTTGGCTTAAGGAGCAATCCTTGCCAGATCATGTTAAAGCTAAATTGCTGGATGCTCCCTTAAATCAGGACCGCCTGTGTGGCAGTAAAGCAGAAGTAGTTCTTAAAAAGATGGAGGAAAAAGCTAAATCTATGCAAACTGTTAACAGATTTCCTACAAGTACAGCCTCCAAGATGTAGTAGGCATTGGCCCTCTAAGCATTGATCCTTTCCTGCCTCTTCCAGGCCTTCTCAGTCCAAACCCAGAACCAGCAGAACACCCAGGCTTCAGTCCCAGGTTACGCACAGGACTAAGCAGTGGGGGGCTCCCACTTCCAAATCAGGGAGTGGTAAGACTCCCCCCTATGGTAAACTGTCTCAATGACTTAATTTTAAAACTTCCAAGCACTTCTCAACTGACTGCTCCTTTAGGGGGAAAGATTGCTCTGCAGGCAAAAAACTGGGAACTCATTACTCAGGACAAGTGGGTTTTAAATATAGTTTCCCAAGCATACAGATTTCACTTCCACACATTACCAACCCCAAACGGTTGGCCAGATCTACCCCCAAATCAGTGGGCAGAGGCTCAAAAGCAAGTATTCTCTCTCTTAAGCATAAAGGCTATTCAAACTGTACCAGACGTGGAAAAGGGACAAGGTTTCTATGCAAAACTTTTCTTGGTACCCAGAAAAGACATCTCATGGCATCCTATCCTGGACCTTTCTACCTTAAACTCCTTTCTGGTGATTCCAAAATTCAAGATGCTAACTCTTCACCAGTTACTTCCTATGCTAGACAAGGATGCCTGGTTGGCAACACTGGATTTGAAGGAAGCCTACCTGCACATCCCAATCAGGGAATCTTGCAGAAGATACCTATGCTTCAAAGCAGGCTACATGCACTAACAGATGTTCTTCATGTTTCACTGTTGCAGTCATTACATTTGGGTAATCTGCTGGCAGGTTGCCTCAGTCGGCCTGAATTCCAAAGTCTTGGGTCCTGTGTCAGTTGCTGTCTCCTCTTCCATGACGTCAGGTCGTCAGGGGTATAAAACATGCAGCCGACGCCATTTTCTTTAGTCTTTCTTGCCGTGCAGTGCCCGAAGCAGAAGCAGAAGCATTTTCACAAGTGCTGATGGGCCAGCTACTGAAAAATTTGAGTTTCAGAACCGAAGTCTTCACTAAAAGCTAAGTACCCTGTTGGGGAAACTTTTTTCTTGCTTTTTGCCGATGTCAGAAAAAGTTAATAATTGTATTACTTGTGGGAAGCAAATACCTCATAAGGATTTCCATTTATACTGTATTCCTTGCCTAGGCCCTGATCGCAACATGCCTGGCTGTCTGTTTTGTGCTAGATTTAACAAACCCACTATTAAGTGTCGGTATATTTTTGCATCAAAGTATTTTGGAAACAGATTTAACTACCCAGAAATGTCATCGGATAGCAATCCGACTACCGGAGTACATAAAAAATGCAAAGAAAAGGACAGAGAAAGGCAGTCGAGATCCAAAACCGACGACAAAGCTTCTCATAAGCCAGTTGCCGGTTCGCCGATACTCAGTGAGGTGCTTTCGCAGCCCCTGATACCCGCTACCTTCGAGTCGCAGGCCTCTACCGACACCCATGTGGAGTCCGGCATGCCGCAAGATACTCAAGGTACTGGACTGACGGATGTATCTCCCTGGGATGGGTCTGGAGCCGCTGAGCAGGCACCGGCTTCTGAGGGTGTATTCAGACCTCAACATTTGTATATCAAACCGACGACAGCTGCAAAACCAAAGACAAAAGCAACTTCTAAAACTAAAATCCGACGCATGGGCCACTTGCACAGGCATCTATGCCTAAAAAACAGATGATCAAAATGGATGAAGACCTTATTACCTTGATCAGGGATACCCATCCCCCACCAGATAGAGGCCTAGGCAAGACACTGATTATGAATCTTCAGATCAGGTTTCTATTTCTTCTGATTCCTCTTCTGATCAGGAATTGTCTTTTCCTCCCTATGAGGATTCAGATGCTGAGGAGTCTATTCCATCTGCATCTCCTCCTGACAATTATTCATTTGGAGAAACCTTGCATGCCTTGAGGGAGCATTTTCACTGGGAGAGTCAAGATTTCTCAGAATCAAAAAAGAGGCTCAGAGATTTCCTCCTTCTCCCTCAGCACAAGCCTTTAGCCACCTCCCTCTTTTAGACATTGTGGATGATGTGTTTACAGAGTCAAGCTTGACCCCTGACTCTTTACCTCTGGCTCCCAGTAAGCCTGACCGATATTACAGGGTACCTGACTCGCATAAAGTTTTATGTAGAAACCCTGCTGCTGATCCTGAAACTATTTCACAGGGTCCAAAGGGAGTTAAGGCCTCAACAGCAAAAAATCCAACACCCTCTGACAGGGATTCAAGGGCACTAGACAGATGGGGAAAAAAGGTTTATACACTGCAACCATGGCAATCAGGGCCTTAAACTGTCAATTTCATATGATTAAGTACCAACAACATGTTATGGGATTACTGAAACAGAAAATGATGTTGATTTCCGAATTTGCAGAAAACAAACAATTGCAGGAATTATTGCATGCAGCTGAACAAGTTGGAAAGCATAATTTGCAATGTAGTTTTGATTCCTTAGAGGCCTCCTGCAGGGCCGCAGTTACTGGTTCTGTGATTAGGAGGCATGCCTGGTTAAAGGAATAAAATTTGCCAGATCATGTTAAAGCTAAATTGCTAGATGCACCTTTACAGCATGATTCTCTGTTTGGTATTAAGGCAGAAGAGGTTCTAAAGAAAATGGAAGACAAAGCTAAGTCTATGCAGACTGTTAGACTTTTTACAAGTGCAGCCACCAAGATTCAGTAGACACTGGTCTACAAAAACTTGGTCCTTTCCTGTGTCAGACAGAGCTCAAAGGGGCAAATCCAGGCACCCTAAGGGTTCCAGATACCAGGCGCAAGATTCGTACAGGTCAAAGCAATGGGGTGCTTCCACCTCCAAATCTGGAGGGGATAAAGCCCAAACCTACAGAAAGCAATTCCAATGACTTCCCTCTGCCTACACCAAACACTTATCTTTTGGCAACACCCATAGGGGGAAAATTAGCACTTTTTGCTCAAAATTGGCAGTTAATATCCCGGGACAAGTGGGTACTAAGCATCGTATCACAGGGATACAGATTCCATTTCCACACTCTGCCAATGGCATATGGTTGGCCAGATCTGCCAAAAAATCTATGGGCAGAGGCACAGAAACAGGTAACGTCCCTCGTGGATGTGGGGGCCATTCAGTCAGTACCAGAACAAGAAAAAGCACAAGGTTTTTACCCAAGACTGTTCTTGGTACCCAGACAGGATAAGGCCTGGCGGCCAATACTGGATTTATTTATTCTGAACACATACCTGGACATTCCAAAATTCAAAATGCTGACTTTGCATTAGCTTCTGCCTATGCTGGGCAAGAATGCTTGCCTGGTGACTTTAGACCTAAAAGAGGCATACCTGCATTTCCCAGTAAGGCAATCGTGCAGAAGATACCTCAGATTCAAGGCTGGCTTAATGCATTACCAATTCTCTGCACTGCCCTTTGGCTTATCTACTGCGCCCAGGGTCTTTACAAAGTGCCTGGCACCAGTAATTGCATTTTGCAGACAAAAAAGTATACAAATATATCCTTACTTGGATGACTGTCTCATTCAAGCAGAGAACAAGGACACCCTTCTTCGACACCTGGCATTTGTGAGAAGGCTTCTAACATGCCTAGGGTACACAATAAATGAAAAGAAGTCACAACTGGTACCCTCTCAAAAGATAACATTCCTGGGTGCAAGCTTGAATACAACTGCCCAGATGGCTTATCTCACGCCAGACAAGCAAAGGCAACTGACTACTAATTTCAAACTGATGGCAAGAAAAACCCAGTCTTCTGCAAGACAAATTCTGCAGGCTCTGGGCTTCATGGCATCCTGCATTCTACTAATTCCATGTGCAAGACTGCATATGAGGAAACTTCAATGATACCTAAAAAGTTTATGGAGTCAGCATTCACACAGTCTGGAAAAAATGATTCCTTTCATTCCTTGCCTGCAACAGGAGTTTCTATAGTGGGCAAAGGCATGTCACCAAAACATGGGATACAGATTCCATTTCCACACTCCTGCCAGGCAAACCTTAACAACAAACAGATTATGCCTGGGGGGGGCCCACATGGCAGGAAGATGAATTCCGGCCTTATGGGCACCAAAACAAATGCATCTGCATATCAACCAGAAAGAGATGCTAGCTGTTCAAAATGCCCTAACAGCCTTCAAGGACTTACTTCATCCAGGACAACTACTGATAAAGACGGACAGCACCACAGTAATGTGGTATATAAACAAGCAAGGGGGCACACACTCATACCCCCTTTGCAGATTAGCCATGGCACTGTGGAACACAGCTTTGACCCACCAAATACATCTTCAAGCCCAATTCCTGCCAGGAAAACAAAACACTCTGGCAGACGATTTAAGCAGAAACCTTATGGATCCTCACAAGTGGAAACTAAATCCACAAGTCTTCAGCATGATAACAGAGAAATGGGGGAGCCCAGACATAGATCTATTTGCTTCTCCTCAAAACTGTCAATTGAAAAGATTCTGCACAAGGACTTATCACAGACAAGCATGGAAAGTGGACGCCCTATTCTTCAGCTGGAAAAACCTATTTGTTTACGCCTTTCCCCCTCTTCCTCTTCTACCTAAGGTCCTCCTAAAAGTCAGACAAGAAAAGCCAAAAATTATATTAATTGCCCCAGACTGGCCCCGCCAATACTGGTACCCAATCCTAAGGAATTGTCTCAATACCCAGCTTGGACCTTGCCTCAAACACCACAACTACTGTCCCAGCAAAACAATCAGATCATGCACAATCAACTACAAACCCTAAACCTGGCAGCATGGCTAATCAGGTAGTCATACAAACAACACCTCTCATTAAAACTGTGATGGATGTCACTTTGGAAGCCAGAAGGCCTATTACTAGAAAATCTTATGCTGACAAATGGAAGAGATTCTGTGCTTGGAGTCGAGCACAAGGAGCTGATACAGCAGAACCAAATATTCCTCAGATATTGCAATACTTAACTGAGATGCTTGTCAAAGGCCTATCTTTCTCATCAATCAAAATCCATGCCTCTGCAATTTCGGCTAATTACAATACAGAAACACCAATCTTTTCACATCCTTTACTAAAGCAGTGTCTTAGAGGAGCCAAAAATTTAAGGCCTCCTAGAAGATCACCATTACCTGCATGGGACTGCAATTATGTGTTGGAAATGCTCACCCTGCCTCCATTTGAACCAGCTGCAACCGCTGATCTAAGGTTCTTATCATGGAAAACTGCTCTGCTGCTAGCAATTACTTCAGCAAGAAGAGTCTCAGGTCCTTATGGCTGTAGAGCCTTTTATCATTTTTCACCCAGACAGGGTGTCTCTGAGGACAAATCCTACTTTTATGCCTAAGGTGGTTTCCAGTGTGGCCCTTAACCAAACAATTCATCTGCCATGTTTCTATCCAAATTCGCAGAACAAGGGTGAGAGAATTCTGCATTCCTTGGATGTACACAGACATCTAAGATTCTACTTGAGCAGGACTAAAGCTCTAAGAAAAATTGAGCAATTATTGGTATCATAAGCTGCAGGATCAGAAGGAAAGGCTATTTCAAAGTAGACAATTTCAAAGTGGATAAGCCACTGCATCTGTTTCTGCTACTTACACCATGGTAAACCTGTGCCCAAGGGCATTAGGTCTCATTCTCCAGAGCTGCAGCTACTTCAGCAGCATTTCTCAGAGGAGTACCAACCAAAGACATTCTAGAGGCTGCTACTTTGAGTTCTGTTCACACCTTTACAAAGCATTACCATTTGCCTCTTTACTTTAAGTCCAGGGCAGGCTTTGCCACTGCAGTGCTGCAGGGCCTTATAGCTGCACCTAATGCTGTTTAGCTCCAGCCTCCCAACCATAGCTTTGGGATTCTGCCCAAATGTAATGACTGAAACAGTAAAACACGAAGACCATAGTACAGTTGTGTACACTTACCATAAATGTAGATGTTCGAGTGTATTCACTGTTGCAGTCCAGGTTACCCTCCCGCCATCCCCCTGTCTTTCTGAAATTTTTCTTTCCTTTTCTATCTTCTACAACCTATGTGGTATATTTGTTTGTAGATGAAGGTAAAGTTTATTTTGATGCATATGTATACATATATTTATATAAATTGTCTACCTTTTTGGGGGCACCTGACATCAGGGGCAAGAAAAACTAAAGAAAATGGCGTCGGCTGCATGTTTTATATCCCTGACGACTTGACGTCATGGAAGAGGAGACAGCAACCGATGCAGGACCCAAGGCTTTGGAATTCAGGCCAACTGAGGGCAACCTGCCAGCAGATTACCCAAATGTAATGACTGCAACAGTGAATACACTCAAACATCTACATTTATGGCAAATGTACAGAACTGTACTTTCTCTGCACTGCCCTTTGGCTTATCTACTGCGCCCAGGGTATTCACAAAGTGCCTAGCTCCAGTCATTGCATTTTGCAGGCAAATAAATATTCAAATATACTTATACCTAGACGATAGTCTAATTCAGGCAGAAAGCCAGAACATACTTCTGAATCATCTGGCATTTGTACAAAAGGTGTTAACTTGTCTGCGGTACACCATAAACGAAAAGAAATCACATCTGGTACCCTGTCAACAAATGATATTCCTGGGAGCAAGCTTGAACACAACTTCCCAGATGCCTTTCCTCACGCCAGAGAAACAAATTCATTTGACAACTTACGTCAAACTAGTGGCCACAAAAACCCTGCTGTCTGCAAGGCAAATATTGCAAGCCTTTGGGGTTCATGGCCTCGTGCATTCCACTAATGCCATATGCAAGACTGCATATGAGGAAACTACAGTGTTATCTAAAAAGCCTATGGTGTCAACATTCTCAGGATCTAGAAGCAATGATTCCTATCATACCTTGCCTATGGTTAGAATTCCTTTGGTGGGCAGAGGCCTGCCACCAAAACAAGGGACTACCATTCACTCTACCCCCTGCTGCCCAAACCCTAACAACAGACGCATCAGACTATGCATGGGGGGCTCACCTGCAGGGAAGTACATTCGGGGCAAATGGAACCCAAGTCAAATGCACCTGCATATCAATCAAAAAGAAATGTTAGCTGTACAGAATGCTCTGACAGCCTTCAAGGACCACATTCTTCCAGGACAATTAATGGTAAAGATGGACAACACCACTGTTATGTGGTGCATAAATAAGCAGGGTGGTACCCATTCTTACCCCCTTTGCAGACTTGCCATGGCTCTGTGGAACACAGCCTTGAGCTACCAATTGCATCTACAGCCTCAATTCCTGCCAGGAAAACTAAATGCACTGGCAGATGAACTAAGCAGAAATCTCATGGACCCACATGAATGGAAACTGGAACCAAAGACTTTCAGCATGTTGATCAACAAATGGGGGAGCCCAGATATAGACCTGTTTGCCTCCCACCAGAACTACCAACTGGACAAATTCTGCACAAGGACTCCCCACAAACAAGCTTGGAAATTGGATGCTCTGTCCTTCAGCTGGAAAAATCTATCAGTTTGTGCCTTTCCTCCTCTGCCTCTCCTCTCCAAAGTACTACTAAAGATCAAACAGGACAAACCAAGGATGATACTGATTGCACCAGACTGGCCACCATAACACTGGTACCCTCTCTTCTGCAGTGTGTCACAGCTAGCCCCCTGGCACCTGCCTCAGACCCCTACCCTGCTGTCACAGCAGGAGAGCCAGATTCTGCACCCCTAGCTTCAAACCCTGAACCTGGCAGCCTGGCTAATTACCTAATCTCTCCATTACCATCCCTCAGTTGACATGTGTTGGATGTCATTTTGGAGACAAGGAGGCCTAGTACTAGAAAATCTTATGCTGAAAAATGGAAAAGATTATGTGCCTGGAACCAAACTCAAGGAATGGCCACAGCAGCGCCCAATTTACCTCAGATTATTCAATACTTATCTGAGATGCTTCAAAAGGGCCTTTCTTTCTCCTCCATCAAAATTCACGCCTCAGCCATTTCAGCTCATTACAACACATAACCACCCCTCTTTTCTCACCCACTGCTCAAGCAGTTTCTCAGAGGGGCCAAAAACTTAAGACCACCCAGGAGAGCCCCAACCCCAGCCTGGGACCTTAACTTTGTATTGGAAAAACTCACTCTTCCTCCTCTTGAGCTAGCTGCAACTGCAGAGTTAAAATTCCTTTCTTGGAAAGCAGCTTTCCTTTTACCATTCACTTCAGCAAGAAGGGTGTCTGAATTACAGGCCCTTATGGCAGTGGAGCCTTTCATCATCTTGCATGCGGACAGGGTGTCCCTCAGGACCAATCCCTCCTTCATGCCCAAGGTGGTGTCCAGTGTGGCTCTTAATCAATCCATTCATTTGCCAACCTTCTTTTCTAATCCACAGAACAAAGGGGAACGGATACTGCACTCCTTAGATGTGCACAGACAACTTAGATTTTACTTGGACAAGACTAAACCTCAAAGGAAATCTGAACTGCTGGTGGCATTTGCTAAAGGGGCAGAGGGGGAGGCTATTTCAAAGCAAACAATTTCTAAATGGATAGGCCATTGCATTCATTTCTGCTATAAGCACCATGGAAAACCTATCCCACAGGGGATTAGATCCCATTTAACCAAGGCTGCATCTACCTCTACAGCCTTTCTCAGAGGTGTCCCTACCAGAGACATCCTAGAAGCTACTACCTGGAGTTCTGTACATACTTTCACCAAGCATTACCATTTGCCAATTTTCTCTAAATCCAGAGCTGGCTTTGCCACTGCAGTCTTGCAGGGCCTTATAGCTGGTCCTAATGCTATCTGAATTCCTCCTCCCATCCTTAGCTTTGGGAATCTTCCCAAATGTGATAACTGGAACAGTGAAACATGAAGAACATAGTACAGTTGTGTACACTTACCATAAATGTAGATGTTAGAGTGTATTCACTGTTGCAGTCCTGGTCACCCTCCCTCCAGCCCCCAATTGCTTCACATTAGCGGGGCACCTGACATCTGGGGCAGAAAAACTGATGTAATGGCGTCGGCTGCATGCTTTATACCCCTGACTACCTGACGTCACGGAAGATGAGACAGCAACCGACACAGAACCCAAGACTTTGATAATCAGACCGACTGAAGGGCTACTGCAAGCAGATAACCCAAATGTGATGACTACAACAGTGAATACACTCGAACATCTACATTAATGGTAAGTGTACACAACTGTACTTTCTCTCCAGTGTAACTGTTGATGTGCTGTACACCACTGTAAAAGCATGTCTTTTGTAATTTATGTGTATACTGATCATGTCTAAATAACTAAACATATCTGTAATTTTTCTATGTGGAGCTTTTCTCCCTGTGCCTCTGCTGAAAAAAGGCCTTTTCCGCTCAGACACTCCCGTTTAACAAATGTAAAATAAATAAATAGTCAGCTTTGCTACAGGGGCAGGGGGCAAGGCCATTTCAAAGCAAATCATTTCCAAATGGATAGCACACTGCAGCCATTTCTGCTACAAACACAATGGAAAACCTACTCCACAGAGGATCAGAACTCATTCCACTAGGACTACCTCAACCTCTACAGCATTTCTCAGGGGAGTCCCTACCAGGGACTTCCTGGAAGCTGCAACCTGAAGTTCTGTACGCACCTTCACCAAGCATTACCACTTACCTGTCTTTTCTAATTCCAGAGCTGGATTTGCCACAGCAGTCTTACAAGGCCTGCTAGCTAGCCCTAATATTTCTTGACTGCCTCCACCCTGCTTTGGCAATCAACCCAAGTGTGTTGACTACAACAGTGAAACACGAAGAACATAGTGCAGTTGTGCACAATTACCATAAATGTAGATGTTCGAGTGTATTCACTTTTGCAGTCCTGGTTGCCCCCTCTCCAGCCCCCTGACTGTTCTATGCTTTCTACCTATCCCCTTTTTGTCCATATCTTATGGCAGTGGTATTTACTTTTTACTGGATGTGTTACACACCATGTAATTGCTTCCTATTTTGTGGGCTCCTGAAATCTGGGGCAAGAAAAAGTGATGTAATGGCATCGGCTGCATGTTTTATACCCCTGACGATCTGACGTCATGGAAGAGGTGACAGCATCCAACGCAGAAATCCAAAGACTCTGGTATTCGGGCCGACTGAGGGCTACCTGCAGGCAGATAACCCAAGTGTGATGACTGCAACAGTGAATACACTCAAACATCTACATTTGTGCTAAGTGTACACAACTGTACTTTCTAGTTTGCTTTACTGCTTTGACTTTTGGGCTTTTTCCTGCCCCCCCCCCCCCCCCCCCCAGAGTTTTCATGAAGTGCCTACCTCCAGTTATACCCTTTCATAGGACTTTGGGAGTACAAGTACAGATATTCCCCTAATGAGACAAGTTGCTAATCCAGGCTTTTGTGTCTCATATCTTACTGCAGCACCTCAAGTTCACTCACCCTCCTGCAACTGGGGTTAATTTTCAGTTTAAAAAAATCTTTCTTTTGACCCACTTGACCTAGTTTTCCTTGGGGTGCAGACATGAAAAACATACACTCCTTCTTGCCACAGGAGAATGTAATGAGTCTTGCAACTTACTTTTAGTCCCTTTTATCTCTCTAATCTTGTTTAGCTAGGGAGATCCTCAGAGCCCTGGGTTACATTGCAAAAACTATACTGATGCTTCCTTTAGCAAGGTTGTATATGAGCAAAATTCAATGGTACCTGAAAAATGTATGGCCCCAACACTCTCACCCCTTGGAGGCACAGATGTCTCTCGTACCTTGTCGCAAGAAGAAGATGCTATGGTGGGTGGCACAGATAAACTTCAGTCAAGTCCTGCCTTTCAAGCTACAGGCTCCAAATCAAGAGTTGTACACAAATACCTCAGGTGAGGCTTGGGGGGGGGGGTATGGATGGACATCCATAAGGTTCAAGGTTGCTAGCAGTCCAATCTCAAGGAAGAATACATCAACCTGAAAGAGATGAGGGCTGTAAGTCTTCTCCCACCTCTATAGACCAGGACCTTTCAGTGTTCACAGACAGTACAACAGACGTGGTATATAAGCAAGTTAAGCATAATCTGGTCATACCAGTTATGCATGTTGGCTCAGATTGTTTGGAACATAGACATCATCAAGGTAAACATGTCCCTTCAAGCAGTATACATTCCATCCTAAGACCACTTCCTGGCAGATGCTCTTTCAGCAGGTCTATTGAAGACCCCCATGAAAGAATGCTTGACAACCAGATCTTCCTAGACATAGTCCACAGATGGAGTACACCACAGATGCTGTATTTTTTTGCAAATAAGACCTAACTAGAGCATAAGGGCTAGCATTGTTTTCCAGGGTGGTCATGATATAAGCCCTACCCCAAAAATAAGCCCCCAGTTAAGATCGTTAACAACACAACGGACATGTTGAATTATGAAATAATAATATTGACACCCGCTGACTGAGGTTATCATACTCTGCTCACCATTTTTGGACCATTCGGACATCCAACTTCTTCCCTTTGCAGAAAGTCATAAGATTCTTTCCCTGGGAGTCCTCCACGATTCTTACTGTAACCCTAATCATCACACATACTTGATGGTTGAGATCTTTGGCCCATAACCACTGGCAGGTGTACTTTGATTGGTCAAAGTACAGACAATGCTCGTAAAACGTGCGCACTTGATAATGAATGTCTGTGGTTGTGTCTTCTTAACCATCGCCATTTTGTGTTGCCACTCTGGTCTCGTAAGTCTTCAATTACCCCCCCCCCAGACAAAATGAGTGCAAAATGAAAGAGCTATTCCGTCGAGTACAAGAAAAGAATCGTAGAGGACTCCTGATGAAAGAATCTGGCAGCTTTCTGCATAGAGAAGAAGTTAGATCTCCAAAAAGTCCGAAAATGCCGTGCAGCGTACAATAACCTCAGTCAACAGGCCGATGAGGGAAATGATAAGAAGTGCAAGTGTGGATCAGGTCGGCAACCATTATTTCCTGAGCTGGAAGACATCATCTGTGAATGTTTTGCTAACACAAGAGCGAAGGCTTTGGTTGTGCGCAGGGCTGATATTCAAGCATTTGTCCTTGCAATGGCACCACAGTTAGAAATATCCCCAGAAGAATTCAAAGCATTACATCATTGGCTTGGATGGCTTGCTTCAGCAATATGAAAGGTCTCTAAGAAGATCAGCAACACTGTTCAAGCTGGAAGATACTTAAGTTATTAAACATACACTTGCGTTCAAGTCTTTAGTTGATGGCATCGACTTTTCTAAATACCAGCTCTCCAACGTGATTGTTATGGATGAAACTGCAGTGTTTATGAGCCAAGGATCTCAAACAGTCAATCTACATTCTCTCCACTGGTTGCGAGAGTGCACGTTACCTGTATTTTGACAGTTCGCCTAGATGCAAAGAAAACCCCACCTCCAATTATTAGTAAGGGCAAGAAAGATAAGATTGAACGTGTTTCAGGCATTTAGATTCTTGAAACTGAAAAAGCCTGGTGCACACAAGCAGTTGTAAGGAAGTGGATCGATGTTATGCTGCCACTTGTTTTGCGAGGTGGCGAAAGAGGTCTGCTAGTCTGGGAATCAACCCGCACTCACCATGCTAAAAACATGAAGAAATTCCTTGCATGGAGAAGAATAGATCAAATAATTATTCCCGCAGGAATAACTGCCTATCTCCAAACTCTTAATATTGCAATAAACAAGCCATTCAAGGACCATTTGCGCATGGAACTCTATGACTACATTGAAAATAGAATGGAGAGAAATCAGCATGTAAACTTTGTGAAGCCTAGCCTGCAAGAGGTCATGACTTGGATGAAAAATTCATGGGATAAGATCACTGACATCTGTGTTGCCAATGCACTACAAGCAGGCTACGTGGACAAGCAGTGCTCATTTAAGGAGAGCTCTGTTGCTAGGCATGACAGATTGGGGCCAATGGGTCTACAGGAAATGGAGTTGCAAGAAATTCAGGCCAGAATTCAGGGGTTGGAGACTTATGACGATGTTCCAGAAGATGATGACATGACTGTATTTTAATAACTTTTCCATTATCGGGGCAACAGAATGGATTGCTTTTGCTTTGTTTTATTCCCCTCCTCCAATACAGATGCACTGAGATTTGTCTGCACTTTCTGTGAAGCATGAAATATTGCATTGTGAAAACCAAGGTGTAGATATTCTGAAATTGAAATGTTTGTTGCATTGCTCATGTAGAATTCTCACACAACTGTTAACGCGTTATTTATAACTGCTGTCCAAAAACAGAAAAGTACCAAATAAATGTCAATTTGTGTACATGAATAAATGTTTTTTGTACATGAATAAATGTTGATTTTTTTGTACGTGAATAAATGAATAAATATAGATTGTTATACGCAGGGCTAAATAAGGCGCATCCCCTGATAATAAGCCCAAATGCATATTTCTGCGGGGGAAAGAGTATAAGACCCAGTCTTATTTTTGGGGAAATACAGTAGTTTACCTCTAAAAGCAGCAAACATCTTCCCCTGTTTTGCAGAAGGGCCCCTTGCCTCTGCGACTCCAAAGATTCATTGCACATTGAGTAACACCTTAATTCTATCTCTTCCAGTATGAAAACAGAAACTTAGAAGAGAAAACCAGTGGACTTAAATCTCTGGAGAAATTTCAATGACTAGTAGTAAGTACGCTGCCTGGATGCTAGGTAGAAAGAAATACAGAAGACCTGAGGGAAAAACTGCTACAAAAGGTGACGAAAAAAGCTGACTGGGAAAAGTACTTTAGCTGTTTATCGAAAAGCAGTGCAAGCTCCAGATATGACCTAGAGGAAAGTATAAGGCAATTGCGCACACACCTGATTAAAATAAATGAAACACTGATGGCGTATATCAACTCAAACATTAAAAGGCTGGAAAAAATCAAAGAAGCTTTAAACAGATATTCAGATAAGGTGATAAAACTGCAAAACTCAGAGGTCGAAATGAAGGAAAGGCTGGCTGAATATGAGACTGCACAAGAAGAGATGTTTAAAAAATAATAGAATTAGAGGATAGAGTACGTAGGGAAACCTGAGATTTTCTGCTGTACCAGAGAAGCTGGAAGAAACAGACTGTTTTAATTTTATTAAAGCACAAATAAGCAATGTGATTGTTATTCCACAACAGGAATTGTTAATTGAAAGGTTCCCTGGAGGGACAGTATCTTTTTTTGATGAAGTACATGTTAAAGAGGAAGTACAAAAGTTTGCCCAACAAAAAGGTGAGCTGTGAAGTAAAAGGATATTCTGATGTTCATCGTGTTTCACTGCTGCAATCATTACACTTGGGTTATCCTGCCGTGAGGTGGTCCCGCAGTCGGCCAGAGTTCCAAAGTCTTGGTACGGTGTCAGTTGCTGTCGCCTCCTCCCTGACGTCAGTGCGTCAGGGGTATATAAGAAGCAGCCAACGCCATTTTCTTCAGTCTTTCCTGCCACGCGGTGCCCAAAGCAAAAGCAGTTCGCAAGTGCCGGTCGGCCGACTCCTGAGATATCAAATTCAATTTCAGAACCGAAGTCTTCAGTATAGCTAAGTGCCCCGTTGGGGAAACTTTTTCTTGCATCAGACCGATGTCAGTAAAAGCTAATAATTGTATTTTTTGTGGGAAGCAAATACATCATAAGGATTTTCATTCTTACTGTATTCCATGCCTAGGCCCAGACCACGACGTCACTAGTTGTCAGTTTTGTGCTAGATTTAACAAACGCACTATTAAACATCAGTTTGATTTTGTTCGCCATTACTTTGGCCGAAGGTTTAATTATACTATGCCATTGGAACAACCGACGACCGGAATGCACAAAAAACACAAAGATAAAGATAAGGACAGGCATCCAAGGCCAAAAACTGACGACAAAGCCTCTTCTAGGCCAGTCGCTGGTTCGCTGGTTTTCAGTGAGGCGCTTTCGCAGCCCCTGACACCCGCTACCTCAGAACCACAGGCCGTGACCGACTCCCACGTGGAGGTACCTAGGCTTCTGGATACTCAAGGTATTGGGCCAATGGAGATTAAACCTTTAGATGGGTCCGGAGCCGCTGAGCAGGCATCGGCTTCTGAGGGTGTTTTCAGGCCTACACAGCTTACCATTGCAACTACAGCCAAGACTAAAACTACATTAAAGACAAAGAAGCAAGTACAGCATTCCCCTGGACAGGCCTCCATGCCTAAAAAACAGATGCTCAAAATGGCCGAAGACTTGATAACTTTGATCAGGGGTTCCCATCCCCTTCCAGATAAAAGGCCTAGGCAGGATGCAGATTATGATTCCTCTGACCAGGTTTCTATATATTCTGATTCCTCTTCTGACCAGGGATATTCTTTACCCCCCTATGAGGACTATGAACTGAAGAATCAATTCCTTCAGCCTCTCCTCCTGAGGATTACTCTTTTGGGGAAACTTTACATACCATGAGGGAGCATTTCCATTGGGAGGGCCAGGATTACTCAGAATCCAAGAAAAGGCTCAGAGACTTTCTTTTATTGCCTCAGCACAGGCCCCTTGCTATTCTGCCAGTATTGGACATTGCGGATGATGTGTTCTCTGAATCTAGTTTAAATCCTGATCCCCCCCCCCCTCCCCCCAGTTCCAGTCAAGCCAGACAGGTACTACAGAGTCCCTGACTCTCACAAATTTCTTTATAAAAACCCTGTTGCTGACCCAGAAACTAATTCCCAGGGTCCCAAAGGGATAAAGGCTTCCACGACTTAAAATCCAGTTCCCTCGGATAGGGATTCTAGAGCATTAGACAGATGGGGGAAGAAAGTTTACACCTCTGCAACTTTAGCAGTGAGGGCTTTAAATTGCCAGTTTCACATGCTTAAATATCAACAATATTTACTGTCTCAATTAAAACAGAAAATGAGTATAAATGCAGAACAACCTGATCATAAGGAAATTCAGGAGTTATTGTATGCAGCTGAACAAGTGGGAAAGCATACTTTGCAATGTGGTTTTGATTCATTATAGGCTTCTTGTAGAGCAGCAGTTACAGGATCTGTGATTCAAAGACATGCTTGGTTGAAAGAACAAAGTTTACCAGATAATGTTAAGGCAAAATTATTGGATGCTCCTTTGGAGCAAGATAACTTATTTGGTATTAAGGCAGAAGAAGTATTAAAGAAAATGGAGGATAAGGCAAAATCTATGCAAACAGTGAAGGATTTCTTATAGGTACAGCCACCACGATTTAGCAGAAATTGGCCTACAAAAAATTGGTCCTTTCCAGTGTCAGACAGGCCACAAAGAGGCAGATATAGACGCCCAAGAGGCAGATCTCAGCCACAAGGCTCTTACAGACCACGACAGTGGGGTGCTACAACTGCAAAAGGAGGTGAGGACAAGTCACAACCTTACAGGAAACAGTCCCAATGACTTCCCCCTTCCAATGCCAAACTCATCCCTTTTGGCAGCTCCCTTAGGGGGGCAACTAGCACTTTTTTCTCAAAACTGGCAAGCAATCACCCAAGACAAATGGGTGCTGAATATTGTGTCTCAAGGTTACAGGTTCCACTTTCACACTTTTCCAGGGCTAAAAGGAATGCTAGATCTGCCACAAAATCAATGGGCAGAGGCACAAAAACAAATTACAGCCTTCATGGACATGAGAGCTATTCAGAAAGTACCACAGCAGGAAAAAGGACAAGGATTTTACTCAAGACTCTTCCTGGTCCCCAGAAAGGACAAGGCCTGGAGACCCATTCTGGACCTTTCTACTCTAAATACTTACCTGGATGTTCTGAAATTCAAAATGTTGGCACTACAGCAGCTCCTTCCCATGTTGGGCAAGAAAGCTTGGCTTGTTACTTTGGACCTCAAAGAGGCATACCTGTATGTCCCTATCAGACAAAATTGCAGAAGATACCTCAGATTCATAGCTGGTTCAATGCACTACCAATTTTCTGCACTGCCCTTTGGCTTATCTACTGCGCCCAGGGTCTTCACAAAGTGCCTGGCACCAGTAATTGCATTTTGCAGACAAAAAGGAATTCAAATATATCCATATCTGGACATCTGCCTGATTCAAGCAGAGAGCAAGGACATTCTTCTAAAGCATCTGGCATTCGTAAAAAGATTAAGTTGCCTAGGGTACACAGTAAATGAAAAGAAATCAAAACTAGTGCCCTCACAAGAGATGATATTCCTGGGTGCCAGCTTAAATACAATGGCCCAGATGGTTTATCTCACGCAAGACAAACAAGGACAACTGACTCAGTATTTTCAATTGATGGCAACAAAGTCCCAACTCCCTGCAAGAAAAATTCTGCAGGCCTTGGGATTCATGGCATCCTGCATACTACTAATTCCATATGCAAGACTGCATATGAGGAAATTACAATGGTACCTAAAAAGTGTTTGGTCTCAACACTCTCACAGCTTGGAAACAGTAGTACCACTAATTCCCAGCCTACAACAGGAGTTTCGATGGTGGGCACAGGCATGTCACCTCAACAAGTTTCAGCCTTTCACTCTTCCCACAGCCAGGCAGACTTTACAGATGTTTCGGATTATGCCTGGGGAGCACACACAGCAGGAAAATGTATTCAGGGCAAATGGACCACAGACCAAATGCGTCTTCACATCAATCAAAAAGAGATGTTGGCTGTACAAAATGCCCTTACAGCTTTCAAGGATCTTCTGCATCCAGGACAATTACTATTAAAGACAGACAACACCACAGTAGTGTGGTACATAAACAAAAAAGGGGGCACTCATTCTTACCCCCTATGCAGACAAGCCATGACCTTGTGGAACACAGCTCTAACCTATCAAGTTCATCTGCAAGCACAATTCCTGCCAGGAAAGAAAAACACTCTGGTAGATGACTTAAGCAGAAACGTCATGGATCCTCACGAATGGAAATTAAATCCTCAAGTCTTCAGCATGATAATGCAAAAATGAGGATGCCCGGACATAGATCTTTTTGCCTCACCACTGAATTACCAACTGCAAAAATTCTGCACAAGGACTTACCACACAAGCATGGAAAGTGGATACTCTTTCGTTCAGCTGGAAAAGCCTACATGTTTATGCCTTCCCACCTCTGCCTCTCCTTTCAAAGGTACTCCTAAATGCCAGACAAGAAAAAACACCGATGATTCTGATTGCTCCAGACTGGCCATGCCAGCATTGGTACCCAATCTTAAAGAACTTAGCTCAAGGCCCACCTTGGATTTTGCCTCAAATTCCACACCTTTTGACTCGGCAAAACCATCAGATCCTGCGCAGTCAGCTCAAAACCTTAAACCTGGCTGCATGGCAGATTCATTAGCCAAACAGACAACTTCTCTCTCTAAAGCTGTTATGGATGTCATTTTGGAGGCCAGGAGGCCTAGCACCAGGAAATCTTATTCAAAAAAGTGGAAGAGATTCTGTGCCTGGAACCAGGCTCAAAACCTTGATCCTCTTGTCCCTAACATTCCTCAGATACTACAGTACTTAACTGAGATGCTGGCCAAAGGACTATCCTTCTCATCCATTAGGATCCACACTTCTGCCATCTTGGCTCATTACAACACAGATCCTCCTATTTTCTCTCACCCATTGCTAAAGCAGTACCTTACAGGGGCTAAAAACATAAGACCGCCTCAGAGAGCACCAACACCTACTTGGGACCTCAATTTTGTGTTGGAAAAGCTCACTTTGCCCCCTTTTGAGCCAGCCAATTCAGCAGAGTTAAAATATATATCATGGAAAACTGCTCTGCTTCTGGCAATAACCGCAGCATGAAGAGTCTCAGAACTGCAGGCACTAATGGCAGTGGAGCCTTTCATCATTTTCCACCAAGACAGGGTTTCTTTAAGAACAAACCCTTCCTTTATGCCTAAGGTGGTATCCAGTGTGGCTCTTAACCAAACTATTCACTTGCCAACATTTTATCCAAATCCCCAGAATAAAGGGGAGAGACTTCTACATTCCTTGGACATACACAGGCAATTGCGCTTCTTCTTGGACAAAACAAAAGCTTTCAGAAAAATTGAACAATTGTTTGATTCATATGCTGCAGGATCACAGGGAAAGGATATTTCAAAGCAGACCATTTCAAAGTGGATAGGACACTGTATCTGGTTCTGCTACATACAGCATGGAAAACCTGTACCATCACACATTAGGCCACATTCCACCAGGGCAACTGCTACTTCTACAGCTTACCTTAGAGGAGTACCTACCAAAGTCATTTTGGAAGCTGCAACTTGGAGTTCAGTGCACACCTTCACCAAGCATTACCACATGTCTCTTTACTCTCTATCCAGAGCTGGCTTTGCCACTGCAGTGCTGCAGGGCCTTATAGCTACGCCAAATCCTCTACAGAACCAGCCACCCTGACTCAGCTTTGGGATTCAACCCAAGTAAAATGACTGCAGCAGTGAAACACGATAAACATAGTACAGTTTTATACCTACCATAAATGTAGATGTTCGAGTGTCTTCACTGCTGCAATCCTGGTTTCCCACCTACCATCCCCTCTTTCTTAGCTGGGTCTTATCTATACCTTTCTACACTGTTATACCTATGTGGTGTATTTACTGGTTGCTACAGGTTTTGATTTTACCTTGTATGTTTTGTAAGCAATATGTATTGACTATCTTTTTGGGGGCACCTGACATCTGGGGCAAGAAAAACTGAAGAAAATGGCGTTGGCTGCTTCTTATATACCCCTGACGCCGAACCAAGACTTTGGAACTCTGGCCGACTGCGGGACCGCCTGACGGCAGGATAACCCAAGTGTAATGACTGCAGCAGTGACGACACTTGAACATCTACATTTATGGTAGGTGCAAAACTGTACTTTTCTAGTTCTTCCGGTAATAAAGACCACAGAGAGACTGTGCCAGAGAAACCTTTTCCAATGTTTCAGTGCAAAATGCTTGAGAGACGATAAAGCACAAGAGTCGACTAGAATTGAGAGTACATTGGAATTGAAGCAGACAGGATTTGGGAGATGGAGATGAGCAGAAATAAAACCAGTAACTTGAAAATTGAGAAATGTGGTATTACAAAGCAATAATTATGTTTGTGAAACATGACAGAACAAGAAAATCTGGAAATATTGGAATTTTTTGGACTTTGTTAAACTTGTAGGGCACTCTAAAGCATAAGCCCTGCTTCATGTCATTAATGTTCAGAAAAATACTCTAAAGGGTGAGAGGAGGGAAGAAAGTTAACTGTTAGTAAAACCAGATTTTTCTAATTATACTATTTTAATAGTGCATGATTTTCTTTGCATGCTATAAAGTCTTCTCACTTACATGTATTATGGGGATACTAATGTAAATAGGTGGTCCAATTTTTTTTTCTTTTTGTTTATTTCTCCCTCCTTCTGTCTTTCTCCTTGTTCATTTTTAAGAAATAGAGGTACTGGAATGTAAAAAAAAATCTGGTTAAAAGAGCATGAGAAATGAAAAAATCGGTGTGCTTTTTCTCATCCTTACATGGGAGAATGACTGGGTTAAAAGCATTAGCTTAATCTAGTAACAGGTTTTAAGAGAAAGCAAGTAATTGAAAAAGAATATTGAATGTTATAAGGCTTTTATTCTATTAAACACTTGTATGCTTGGCAGTTTTTTGTCTGGTTCTCATGTCTGTAGGAAGACAATATGATAAAGAGAAATGGCTTGGAAAAATGTTTTCTGAAATCATTTAAGTGTTTTCCCAGCTGAGAGAGTTGTAAAGATAAGACAAATCCAGACAGCATTTAGTAGAAGCACAGGCTGTACCATGCATCTTAGCATGAATAACCCCTTTTTTAAGGTTATCTCAAGTCTGTATGTGGCTGTCAGTTTGGAACATTTGTTCTTATTAGGAGGGTAAAACTTTAGTATTTGAAGATGTACTTAGTTTTGTGTGTTAAGTTAATAGGATTTAGGGGGTATTGGGGTGTTTTTTTTGTTTGAGGGCTTTCAATAAAACAAGAAGTTTTTTAAGAAGTCACATAGGGTCAAATGGATATGACAAGAAACAGCTGTATAAATGATCAGCTTGCTAAACAGTATATGCATATAACACAAAAGCATGAAGTAGACATTTAACAAAAAAGCTGTTATACATAAAAGGTGGGAATAACTTTTTAGTACAGTGATGATCTGAAGTAGTTGACTTCATTCTTTCCGCACATATGGGTATACGGATCTGATTCTGATCCGAGCTGGCAAAACTTTTCAAGCATCAGCTCCGAGCTCCAAGCTCCTCCCCTACCTATGTTACATCACTTCCTCCTATCTAGCCCCAGATCTCGTTTGCCGCTCTGAGTCAGCATCGTGGTCTCTGAGCTCCTAGCTAGTTGGTAAGGTTTTTGGTCCTTTTTTGCTGATTGCTGAGTGTGAATACCTTCCCTTTTTCCTCCCTTACATCATGTTTGGTCGTCGTGTTAGTTTAAAAAAAAAGTTTAGTTTAAGTGTCTGTGTTGTATTGTGTTACTGATTCCCGCCTAGGTCCAATCCCTGTTAAGTGTGTGTGTATGTGGGCCCCTAGGGCTTTTTCTGTCTTTGCTATGGCTGAACAGCCTAAGGTTCTCTTTAAAATGTGCACAGAGTGTGGTCATAAGCTTTCTCCAGCCAATGGCCACACTCTGTGTGTTCTATGTTTAGGGGTCGCCCATCTGTCTGCATCCTGCGACATTTGTTTGGGTTTTAACCTTAGGGCGTTGAAGGATCGCCGGGCTAAGCTTGCGGCTAAAGGTCTATTACCAGCTTCTGCCCTGGAGTCTGACTCGGTTTCGTCCCCAGCCGGTGACGCTGTGCAGGCAGGGACTCAACCTCCCGCAAGGCCTGCTTCCTCTGAGTCATTCCAGAGAGGTAGGGACAAGGGAGAGAAGGAGAGGCACCGTAAAGAGAGGGACAGGCCCAGAAAAAGGTCTCTGGACAGGGAGTCCTTCTCCAGCCCCTCTTCTAAGGTACCCAGGTCTCGTTCTCCTCGGCTCCGCTCTCCCCGTTTCTCGCCGGAGCCGATGGAGCCATCAGAGCCGAGGCACTCCGCTCTGATCTGACTCAGACCCGAGTCTGTCACTTCCTCCAGATTGACTTGGAGTGTATCCAAACTTGATATGGACAGGCTGATGAGGAGGTTCATCCAGAACCAGATTCAGATGGGGGTCTTACCAGGGCCCTCTCCCATTGGTGAGGGTCCTTCTTCTACTATGTTCCACCCTATTGCTCCTTACCTGATCCGACTCGACACTTCGGGGTTCTCTGGTCCGAGTCCTTTCGGAGCTGTGGGGTCGGCACCAATGGTTTTCATTTCCTCAACACCGGCAGTCACCCTGAGTTTCTCAGATCTGATCTCGGATCCTGGCGAGTCGGACCTGAGAGTCGAGATCTCGCTCTTTCGGATCCCACCCTCGGTGCCCGGACTACCCTACCGTCGGCTCCAGTCCCTGCTTCAATGCCGGGGAGAGCCTCTTCCTTACGTTCTACGGAGGTGTGCTCTCCATCGGCATTCAGGGCAGTGGAAAGGGTCCTCTCTCAGGGGTTGAGACCACAACTCGCATCCTTGGATCCTACCCGGACCCCTCTGATTTTGGATTCTGCTCCCATTGCCCTGTCTCAGGGACAGCCCGTGCCAAGGCAACCCCAGGTTGTTCCCCTCAGGGAACCCCTGGAGGCTTACGAATCCTCTCCAGAGAGTCACACTGGAGAGGAACCTTGTAAGCGCAAGAGAAGGCACTTGGACTCCCCTGAGTCAGTTACCACTGATGCAGACTTGGATGAAGGAGTTGGTTCCCCCAGATCACCTACCGAGGACGTCTCGTTCAGAGACATTATGAAGATCCTCCGCCAAAGAGGAGGTTGGTCATCCCCCAAACCCTCTGCAGATGACTCCATATTCCTGGAGGCCTTTGGGGCAGGCCCATCTACTTCCTTGGTCTCCCCTCCAGCTGATCCTTTGGTGGACCTCATCACCACTAGGGCATAGAAGGATCCTGACACCGTAGAGCCGATATCCAAAAGGCCAGACAAAATTCTTTCCCCACCATCAGACAGGCAGGCATGGACCAAGGGAGCCCCGGTAGACGCTGTGGTGATTGCAGCTGCCACAAAGAAGGAACTGGCACAGGAGAGTTCCTTAGTCCATCCACCAGACAAGGAGTCCAGGTCGATGGATCATTTCGGGAAGCATGTTTTCTATCCGTGCGCTGAATTACTTGGCACATGTCATCCGACTGCAGCGAGACCTTATATTGGAACTAACTGAGTCGCCCCCGGAGTCTCTGTCGCAGCAGAACAAGCAGTCCTTCACCGCGAAGATGACTGCACTGAAATCAGTTTATGCGACTCCTCTCTCATGCCACGGAGGGAGCTGCTAGAGCTGCTGGTACAGGCATTGCCTTAAGGCAACACGCCTGGATCAGGCTGTGTCAGTTTGCAGACCCCTTTAAGGTGTCTTTTATCAACGCCCCATTCAATATTCGATGGATCATCCCTCTTTGGGAAGACTGTACGTGACACACTAACCCAGAGTGAGGAGGATGGAAAGACTTTGTCAGCCATCGGAATCCGCTTCTCTAACCCCCAGAGGTCCTATTCCAGAAACCAAAAGGGGAAAGAGAAGATGTAGTTCTGGAAATCACAGTCCTTTCGTGACACTCAGGAATATTCATCCCCCAGAGGCAGAGGGGGACAAGACCAACCCCGTCTAGAGGCAGAGGGGGTCCCAGAAACTTCGGGTCTAGGGAACCTTTTTCTGACAGACCTGCTCAGCAACCCTGACGGGTTGCCCGGCTGCTCTACTCTGGAGGCAGTCGGGGGAAGATTTTCCTTACATCCAGCGGCATGGGGAGTCCATTACTGCAGACCGCTGGGTGTTAAACATCATATCCAGAGGATATTCTATCCCCTTCAATTCACATCCCTTAACTCCAGCTCGCCTTCCAGAGGTTCCACCCGCTCACAGGGAGGCTGCAGCATTAGATGTTTCGAAGCTGCTACACAAACGAGCCATCGAGCCGGTCCCCCCAGATCAATCCAGATCAGGCATCTACTCCAGGTTCTTTTTAGTGCCAAAGAAGACGAGGGACAGAGCCCTACCCTTTGGTCTCAGCACAGCCCCCAGGGTGTTCACCAAGGTTATGGTGGTCGTAGCGGCTCACCTGAGACTTCATGGCATTCAGGTATTCCCCTACCTAGATGACTGGCTCTTCACTGCATCCACCAAACGTCTCTTGTGTCAGGCCCTACACTACTTCCTCGGTCTGGCTCACAAGTTAGGCATCACGATCAACCTCAACAAGTCCCACCTGTCTCTGGTTTAGATCATAGACTTCATCGGGGCACGGTTGGATTCGATCCAGTCAAAGGTTTTTCTCACCATGGAAAGGATAGAAAATCTCAGACTCCATGTATCAGCAATCTTGGAGCACTCTGTAGTCAAAGCAGCCGATGTTCTCAGGGTCCTGGGTTCGATGGCAGCTGCATTCTCTATCCTCCCTTTTGCACGTCTTCACATGAGAGTCCTTCAGTGGACTCTGGCAGTTCAGTGGTCCTGGCTAGACCTTCTGATGAGTTTCCACATCCGAATCAATCAGACATGCAGAACGTCACTCCAGTGGTGGCTTCAATTAGCGGACATTTTTGCGGGGCACAGCTTCCTAGCCCCTCCAGCTCAAGCCACGATGACCACGGATGCTTCCCAGCTCAGGTGGGGGGACACTTCCTGGGAAGAACAGTCCAAGGCACGTGGTCCCCTCCAGAGACCACGCTACACATCAATGTCCTGGAAATGAGGGCAGTGCTTTTAGCGTTGAGAGCCTTCCATCCTGTCCTACCTCCAGGAACGGTAGCCATTCAATCAGACAACATGTCTGTAGTCTGATATATAAACAAACAGGGAAGGACCCGATCCTACCCCCTTTGTCGCAAGGCCATGAGGGTTTGGGAGTGGGCTATATCCACCAACTGGTTTCTCATAGCAATGCATATCCCTGGGGATGTTCCAGCATTCTAGCGGACAGTCTCAGCAGAGCAATCCTTCCTTACGAGTGGTCTCTGAAACAATCAGTGGCGGAGAACATCTTCCGTGTTTGGGGTCAACCTTGCTGTGATCTCTTCGCATCTCCTTCCAACGTGAAGTGCAGCAACTTCTGTGCTCTAATTCCCCCTTCCGGGGGATGTCCCCAGGAATGCTCTAGTCCATGCTTGGCCTCCCAGGCTACTGTATGCTTATCCCCCGTTACCTCTTATTCCGAAGTTCCTTCAGAGAGCTTGCCGGCTGCAGTGCAAAGTCATTCTCATAGCTCCCTTCTGGCCATGCCAAGTGTGGTTTCCCTTCCTATGGTCTCACCTGTTGGCTCCTCCATGGACTCTAGATCCATGTCCGGATCTAATTTCTTACCCTTCGGGCTTGCCCCTGCCCAACCTGGACAGTTTCAAGCTGATGGCTTGGCTGCTCCAGTTCCCATGATCATCAGGACTCCTGGACTTTCGTCCCCTGT